>NC_056748.1:87054461-87069461 GCF_019279795.1 Protopterus annectens | reverse complement strand
ATTCTGTGAAAATCTATACAGTTGAGAGGTATGCGAGAGCATTCTTTCTAACAATGGCTGGCACAGTTGATGATGTTCAAGTCCTAACTGCTTTAGAAAATGTTTGATGATCAGAGCTCATATTGTCTCATTGGTCCTTAGATTAACTTCTAACAGGGACGAACAAGTCTGTCTCTTGTAAAAAATTCTGGTTTATAAAGAAAGCTCATTATCAACTGTGTGTTACATTCCACTTCTCCCAACAAATTTCCTGCAGCCTCATTTATTTGATTAGTAGAAACTCTTTTTTATCAATGCATCTTCAGAGATACTGGTGACCTGAAAAGAACCCAGACTAACTGAACTTCCAAATATGGTGTTGTATTCACAAGAACAGTTGTTACACTTTGGAACCCTTTGCTCTCCTGTTTTATGCTCCCATCACAATATAATATAAGCCTTTTTCCTATCACAGCACAGAAAAATAACTCCTTATTTGAGTCAGTGGCAGTCATAAACTGGTGCTTTATTTCCCAAGATTTTATCTGCTCTTTTTGGTTATGCAATGTGCTATGATAAATGTTTAGTGAATGTTTATCATTAATGTATTACACGGAGTTAATATTACCTGTACTTGTTTATAGGCTCTTTGAGATTTTCCAGGTATGTTTTGTATCACCTTCATTTATATTTTCTTTTATTTGATGGTAGAACTAATTATTAAGCTTAGTTGTTATTGTTGCTTTTTGTCTTTTTGGCTTTAGCCACTCTGGCAACTTTCCCTGAACTATAGCCCAAGTGTTCTTGACAGAATACTGTTGCATTGTATGGGACACCTTTCCTAGTACTAAAGGCGTTACTTTTCCATTTTGTGTATATGCAATATAAGATCAAATGTAAATCTGAAGGCTGAGATTTTGCAATGCCTATATCATACTCTCTCTCTCTCTCTCTCTTTCTGCTTTTCCTGGTTAGGGGTCGCCCCAGCAGATTGCCTTGTCCGCACATGATTGGCAGTGGAGTTTTTACAGTGTCGAGTTGCCAGCCCGGCGCCCAACCTTCCACAGAAGGCACACGCACGCACTCACGCCTAGGGCCAATTTTAGCTCATGCTGTTTAATTGCTGTTTGGTGTTCTGAGCTGAACAGAAAGAAAGTATTTATTCACACGTATCAACTATTATATCATAGTAGTTTATAAAACAATAAACTTTAGGGAAGACCATCTGACGTGTGTAGGTGTGGCATTTTACGTTTATATCAGTAGCCCATTTTCTTGGTGTGGCTAATTTTGAAAATGGTTCATAATCTGTACAGTAAACTGCAGCAAAGCCAGACTGCATTGAATGCTAGTCTCCTGTGAATTAATCCAAAAATTACTTGGCGTTCTTCCTCTTCATAGAGATTTACACAGCATTGTCTGCTGTTCCTGCTACCTGTCATTAGATGATTTCACAGAAAGCTCCAATAAAGCCCTCTTTCCTGATATAGTTACAGCGTTCCTTTTCTCTCAAGCAGGCAACACTTTAATTACACAAATGTCTCTCACGGTTCTCTAAAAGCATCATTTACAGCACAACCCTTAATAGTAAACGTCTACTTTTATTGCTTCTTTCATTTCATAAACTTTGACACACTTGCTTTCCTAGTACTTATGTTGACCTGTTCTAAGATAATTTTGAAGCTGGGGGACGGGGTGAGAGCGTGGAAGTCCTGCAACCTGGCACAGTGTTTAAAGCCAATTTTGAGCTGAGCGGGCAACTGATGCTCTTTGTAGAACAAAAGTAGATATGAATAATGCAGAGTAAAATCTGAAGCTTCCCTCTCTTCACACATTTAGCCTAATTAGCCTGACTGATATAAAAGTAGATTACTTTTATAGCTTGCTTTTAAGGCAGGCAAGGTTCCACTCATGCCAAAGTCCATCAGTAGTAATAAACATAACAAAGGGGCTGTATTTGTAACACATAGTCAATGACCTGTCCTACAATCACTGCATCAGTGGAAACTGGAAACAAACTGATTATCAACAACCTGGATGTGTATGCAAAGGATTACTAACATATTTGTGTGGAATAAGAAGTTTCAGGATGTACAGAAGTATATTTAAAAATAGCGACATCTATGCTGAAGGTACATAAGAACAGTCTGGTCTATCTAGGTGGCAACTTGCTTTACTTAGTGAACAAACAGCAGGTCTCATTTCTAATCTTTTTTAAGGACTGCTTTATGTATAGCTCATGTATTCTTCAACCTCACCATGTTTGAATGGAGCACATCACTGGGAAAGCTATACCACCCATCTACCATTGTCTGCCTTAAAAATACTTCTACAGTTATGTAATGAACACTGGTTCACGCTGATTGTAAATGTACTTAATTTATACCATAAACAGTGGTTCATGCTGGTTGTAAATGTACTTCATTTATATCATGAGCAGTAGTTCACGCTGATTGTAAATGTTCTTCATTTATACCATAAACAGTGGTTCACGCTGATTGTAAATGTACTTCATTTATATCATGAGCAGTAGTTCACGCTGATTGTAAATGTTCTTCATTTATACCATAAACAGTGGTTCACACTGATTGTAAATGTACTTAATTTATACCATAAACAGTGGTTCACGCTGATTGTAAATGTTCTTCATTTATACCATAAACAGTAGTTCACACTGATTGTAAATGTTCTTCATTTATACCATAAACAGTGTTTCACGCTGATTGTAAATGTTCTTCATTTATACCATAAACAGTGGTTCACGCTGATTGTAAATGTACTTAATTTATGTCATTATGGATAGCGGTACACATTGGTTGTAAATGTACCAAATAAAATGGCTACAGGAACAAATACTCAGTGCTTCAATAATAGCAATAAAATCCAAACACAAAATATAACCATGGAGTAAAACACAGAATGGTCATAAAAACAAGCTCTGTCAATAAAATATAAAGGTTTAATCAGAAATAAAACAAAAATCAATAAACACTTTCACATACAGCTTCATCAGACCTTTTTAAAAGGCATGTTATCCAAGCAAAAGATTTAAATTCAATTTCAATTGCACCTAAACCAACGAACTTCCTGTTGAAAGCTGTGCGCAATTAAACACTCTTACATCAGTTCCTATGCTAATAAAATACTTACATCAGTTCCTATAGTAAATAAAAACATAAAATGACCATGTATTAAATTTAAAATGCCTGTACACCAAGTACAACAAACAACACAGGGGACTAATAAAAAATGTATATACGTAACCATTTTTGATATATGCAGAAAGGCATTTAAGGCCTACTCTTGACAAGAATAACGTGGTACTGAGTGTTTCAAACAATTCTCGAATGACCTGTACCATTATATAAACTTACAATCGAAGGAACTGGAATATTATTTTGCTACACTTGATGTCCAGTCATTGTTTATGATGATTCCTAATAATATTTTGGTATCAATTATGTTAGGAACTACTTGTCTAGGTGTAGTGATTACAACCAACAGTATGTTTATGGAGATAGTTCATGTTTATGGAGATAGCTCAAACAAAAAAAACTTCTCCAAAGCTGGTTACAACCTCCTGAGGGAAGGTATAAACAGTTTCACAGCCCCCTTCCCCTCCATAGGAACTGGCACATATATCCAAACCTACACCAAAGTACTATACAAGCATTTATATAGCTGCATGGAATCAGGAATACCCAACAGGATGAAATCCTTCTCCTCAAGGAAGAGTAAACCTGTCTGGTGAACATTTTCCATAAATAAACTCTGTAATAAAAGGGAAAAAATTGCTGTCCAGGACCAAGAAGGAGCAGGTGTCTAATTGGAAGCAATATTTCCTTAGCCTGAACAAGCAAATAAGAGCACTAGTGAAATCCTCCAAAGCAAACTTCAAGTCCAAACTGGCCACATCCACTAAAGACAAGGCCTTCTTCACATATGTCCTTAATCTCAAAGGAAGCACTCATATCTGCTCAAAATTGATGGTCAAGGACACCACATACACAAACACCAAAGATAATAGCTAACCTGCTGGCAGACAGGTTCAGTGAAAACTTCACCTCTCTGTCCCCCCAATAGTAAACCAGGACTTCTCCAGCACCTGTCCCCCTCCCCTTATCTCTAGGGAGCAAGTCATCACTGCCCTCTCAAAGACACAAAATACATCCACCATGGGACCTGATAACATCCCAAGCTGCGTCCTACATTAACTCAGGCAGGATCTTGCAGCACCATTAGGCACCTTATTCAACTAAAGCCTGAGTACCAGCTTCATCCCAGCCGAGTGGAGGACAGACACTGTCATCCCTTTGCACAAAGGTGGAGCATCCACCGATCCAGAAAATTATAGACCCATCAGCCTAACTAGCCTGATTTGCAAGGCCATGCAGTGGATTATCATGGACCTCATTAACAAGGACATTGGCAATCTCCAAACACTCAATCCTACACAATTTGGTTTTGTCAAGGGGAGATCATGCCTGTTAAATTTGGTGGACTTCTTTGAGACAGTCACCAAAGTCATGGTTTAGGGGAGGGTGGTGCACACCACCTACCTTGACCTTGCTAAAGCCTTCGCTACTATTCCCCACATGGGTATAATAGATAAACTGTCTCAACTAGGCATCGATCCGAATGTTACCAGAGGGTTAGCAAACTGGATCACTGATAGAACCCAGCTAGTCAAAGTAGGGGACGCCACCTCAAGCAGTAGACATGTAATGAGCCGTGAACCCCAGGGATCAGTCTTGGGGTCTTTGTTGTTTGGGATATACTTTTCTGAGGTGCAGGCCAAAACCAGTGGGCTATGGCTGGCCAAGTTTGCAGATGACTACAATCTGGGCACTGTCATCAATTCTCCTAATGATGTGGACATCCTCCAAGAGGGTCTCACCCAAACAAATTACCAGTGCCAGAAACATGGCCTCAAACTGAATGCCAAAACATGCATCATCATCCTCTTTGGAGAGAGTGACATCCCCACAAATGATCACATTAATAACAAGGAAAACCAAAAACCAGTGCCAGAAGGGATGAACTCCAATAAATATCCAAGGAATGCCAGAAACTGGTACAAAATAATTTATTTAACGAAGGTACAATCCACATAAAACACGTTTTCGTCCACACTGTGACTTCTTCAGACAAAACACAAAGTGTAATGAAGGTCTTATATACTGAATGAATCAATTAATCATTCATTCAATGAATCAATCATTCAATGGACATATTTAATGACATTTCCAAGTTTTAAAAAAACATAACATAAAACCCTGGAATACTCATAAAAGTATAATATCTGGATAGATATATACAATACACAAAGCATATAAATATATTAAAAACTTTTTTATCAAAAATGAATATTTGATTTAATGTGTATGTATAAACCTCATAATAAAATGTTTATCATATACAATATTCTAAAAAAATGCCTGTTTAAATACTACATGCCTTTAACTTAAGTAAAGGCATAATAGAGGTGTAATCGTTAAGACCCGGTTCCCTATAAGACTCAAGCAAAATTTGCCAGTAAGTTTCTTGGTATTCTAAACGGGTTTCCCATGGTCCACCCCTGTGATCCTTAAATACTGTTTCTAAAACCAAAAACCGAAACTTGGCACTGGGGCAAGTGTTAAGGTGTCTAAAAAGGGCATTTTTAGAGTTAGCCTTTTGCATCTCATATGTGTGTTCATAAATTCTCCTTTTGAGTGTGCGTTCAGTTTTGCCCACATAAAATGCGGGGCACACCAAACAGACAGCCAAATACACTACCCCCTGTGCATTACAATTAGAATACCTAGTAGATCGAATATATTTATTTCTAGCTGATAGAAAAAATACGTCACTGTCTAAAATGTATTGACACTGATTACAAGAACCACACTTGTATGTGCCCGGTCTTTTATTGGATTTATAACGTGTCTGGGGTCGATATTCTAACAAATTCTTCATATTTCGACCCCGTTTATAAACTATACCCACATTCTTGTTTTTAAGTTTTTCCAAATCGGTAATTTCTCTAAAGTTTTCCCATTCATTCTTGATGATATTTCTAAGATGTCCTGAATTTACACTATATTCAGTAATGAAAGCCTTGTTAAAGACAGTGGGAACAACCATGTTGTTATTAGTTTCACATTATTTAGGAAAAAGGTTGATAATAGATGCCATGACATTTTAAATAGGAAGTATAAGAAACTACATAAGGATATCAATGAATACCGAGAAGGCAGTCAGTATCCTATGCCACCTAATAACAACAGACAGTTTTATCAGCGCCCCTCTGTGGTTATCCATACGGAATCAGGCAGGGAATTAGATGAATCCACTGAGAATAGAGCACAGAACAGTGAATTTGATGCTTTACCCAGGAGATCAGAGAGAATACGTAATCAACGTAATTCTAACAATGAAAACCATTTTTCGCCTGCTCATTACCCTCACTGAGGGAAGGGGAGGGGGAGAGGGGGGAGGGGGGGTCATTACAGGAACATCAATCAATATCAAACCCAATTTTGGCAAGAAGAGATATAACCAACTCACTTATATGTCACGATGAATATAGACAAGTTTTTTGTAGAGATGGATATTCCATTTACAATTACAGTAATCTAGAGATTACGGATACTCATTTTGATCTTTTTACTAAGGGGTTCAAGTATATACCTCGGAGAAACAGTAACATTACCAAGGTTATTATGGATTTAAAGCTTTTTATTAGAAAATTAAATTTGGAACAACTGGTGGGGACAGATAATCCTGAATTTTCCAATATTCCTAAGAGGCCTAGCACTTATAATCCACCTTTACATCCCCAGCTCAAAAATTTGGAGAATAGGCTGGAAATGAACATTAGAAATCACTTTAAAGTAGGTGGATATCGACCTAATTTGACTGCCCCAGAAAGCACATTGCTATATGACTTGGCACATAATTCTAATATCAGAGTCATGGAACCGGATAAGGGGGGCGGCACTGTCATCATGGACAGGATTTTATATGATGGCAAAATGTTAGCCCTATTAACCAACGATTCCAGATACTCTACTGTCTCTCTCAATGAGATTAACTTCGCTTATTCGAACATCAATCTAGTACTTAAGCGTTACTTGGACCTAGAGGTCATTGACTTGGGTATTTATACTTTTTTGAATAACCTACACCCTAGGGTACCATCCATTTTTGGGGTACCCAAGGTACATAAGGATATTCACAATCCCCCCCTCAGGCCTATTGTTGCGTCACAGGGCTCCAAAATTTCACTCCTTTCCAAGTTTCTCGATTGGAGATTTAAAGAGCTTTGGCCCAGGGCCAGCCATTTACTTAAAGACTCCTGGCAATTCCTGAAAAATATTACTCCTGAACTATTAGTTCCAAATCTTAAGTTTTTGACCATAGATGTAGTGGATTTATTTTCTGTTATTCCGCATGATATTGGCCTGCCTTGGTTGGAGGAAGCCTTAACCACGAGCCCCAATGTCAATGTTCATGATATTACTTTTACACTGCATCTTATGGAGTTAGTTCTGAAAAATAATTTTATATATTTTTCAGGAGAAGATTTTCAACAGATCACAGGAGTCGCCATGAGGGCCAATTGTGCTCCCACATATGCAGATATTATCCTCTCTGTATGGGAAAAGAAATTTGTTTTTAACAGTGCCTTTACTGAACACTGGAATGCTTATTTCAGATTCTTGGATGATATCTGCATTTTTTGGACTGGCCCAATGGAAGCCATTGATTCCTTTATGGAGTATTTAGCAAACACCACCTCATTTCTTACCTTTACTCACCATATACAGGAGCATAGAGTTGAATACCTTGATGTTTCTCTTGATATAGAAACAGGTATATTTAGATCCAAGATTTATAGAAAACCAACTTTCTCTAATAGTTACATACATTTCCATAGCAGTCATCCGTTGCACCAAAAGAAGGGCATCGTCAAGGGACAACTAGTTAGATTGTCCCGCATGACCTCGGATGACGCAGATTATTCTTTAGAATGTGATTAACTTATTCAAATGTTTTTAGATAGAGATTATCCATGTGATTTGCTTTATCACATCAGAGAAGAAGTTTCACAGTATAGAACAACTAAATACAAACCCATTTTGAGTACTGGAGGCCATTGTGAAACTAATGACAACATGGTTGTTCCCACTGTCTTTAACAAGGCTTTCATTACTGAATATAGTGTAAATTCAGGATATCTTAGAAATATCATCAAGAATGAATGGGAAAACTTTAGAGAAATTACAGATTTGGAAAAACTTAAAAACAAGAATGTGGGTATAGTTTATAAACGGGGTCGAAATATGAAGAATTTGTTAGAATATCGACCCCAGACACATTATAAATCCAATAAAAGACCGGGCACATACAAGTGTGGTTCTTGTAACCAGTGTCAATACATTTTAGACAGTGACGTATTTTTTCTATCAGCTAGAAATAAATATATTCGATCTACTAGGTATTCTAATTGTAATGCACAGGGGGTAGTATATTTGGCTGTCTGTTTGGTGTGCCCCGCATTTTATGTGGGCAAAACCGAACGCACACTCAAAAGGAGAATTTATGAACACACATATGAGATGCAAAAGGCTAACTCTAAAAATGCCCTTTTTAGACACCTTAACACTTGCCCCAGTGCCAAGTTTCGGTTTTTGGTTTTAGAAACAGTATTTAAGGATCACAGGGATGGACCATGGGAAACCCGTTTAGAATACCAAGAAACTTACTGGCAAATTTTGCTTGACTCTTATAGGGAACCGGGTCTTAACGATTACACCTCTATTATGCCTTTACTTAAGTTAAAGGCATGTAGTATTTAAACAGGCATTTTTTTAGAATATTGTATATGATAAACATTTTATTATGAGGTTTATACATACACATTAAATCAAATATTCATTTTTGATAAAAAAGTTTTTAATATATTTATATGCTTTGTGTATTGTATATATCTATCCAGATATTATACTTTTATGAGTATTCCAGGGTTTTATGTTATGTTTTTTTAAAACTTGGAAATGTCATTAAATATGTCCATTGAATGATTGATTCATTGAATGAATGATTAATTGATTCATTCAGTATATAAGACCTTCATTACACTTTGTGTTTTATCTGAAGAAGTCACAGTGTGGACGAAAACGTGTTTTATGTGGATTGTACCTTCGTTAAATAAATTCTTTTGTACCAGTTTCTGGCATTCCTTGGATATTTATTGGAGTTCATCCCTTCTGGCACTGGTTTTTGGTTTTCCTTGTTTGTTTGGCTACCAGTGTTTTGGCTTCTTGTCGTGGTTGCACATTAATAACAAGGTCCTAAACTTGCAATCAGCCGTGAGGTACTTGGGCATCCAGGTTGATAGCAAACTGACTTTTAATCACCATATTGCCTCCATTGTACAGAAAGCTTTCTACATGGGCCACCTCATTAGTAAATGTATCTCATCCAGGGACAAGGAAGTTGTAACATCTCTGTATTCTTCCCTTATAAGACCCATTATTGAGTACAATGTCCTTTTCGGCATGTACATCACAAAGCACATGCAGCAGCTGGAGAGACCACAGAGGTTCCTCACAGGACAATCCAGGGCCTCAAACATCTACCCTACACAGATTGACTAAAGCCCCTAGCCCTCTATTCAGTTTCATACAAACTCCTCAGAGGTGACTTCTGTCTGGCATACAAAGCAATCTCAGGCCCTGCCTTGATGGGACTGCTGCATATCCACAAGTCAAGCTCCATCCGAGTAACCCACACATGCAACATCATCCTGATCTGTGACATTAATAGGGCTTGTTGACGGGACAGATTTGTGTCCCAGAGACTCACCCTTCTGTGGAATAGACTCCCTCTCCACATCAAGCACAGTGCTTCATTAACCCTTTTTTTAAGTGCAACCTGGATAACTGGATAGGGAACAGAAAATACACACCTGGGATTCCACCTATGCCCCTGCTGGACAGGGGCATTGGGTGCTGACTTGTTGGAACATGGGCTAAATTCTTGGGTGGGCTTGTAAGGGCCTCAGGGCCAATAGCCTAGTAACGTCCTATGCTCCTATGATCCTATGAGAATAATATCTTTACCTTTCATAGGAAATATTATTTACAAAAAGATGGTGCAGCTATGGGCACATCTAGTGCTGATAGCTATACCAATATGGTAACAGCTCATTGGGAAGAAGAATATATGTTGAAAATAAACTGGTATAGACAATATGTCCCTTTTTATCACCAATTTGTAGACACTTTGTTTTTTATATGGATCAGTCAGAAAGATGAGCTGCATATGTTCTTGGATTGCTTGAAAAGAACCACAACTTTTTTGAGGTTTCCTATGGTTTATTCCACTACCAAGATCAGTTACTTAGATGTATAGATCAAACGATTAAGTAACGGTGAACTTGATACAGGGATTTATAAAAAAAAAGTTATAATAATACCCTTTTATACAGTATTCACCCTTCGTATGTCTTTAAGAACATAGTGAAAGGCAAGGTTTAAGAGGCTCTAGGGTCAGTCCATCTAAAGAAAGATTTAGCATGGAACTGTCCAGCCTTAGAAATAGACTTACTACTAGGGTGTATAAGACAGCAGAGATTAAATATACTTTGTCACAGATACCTGTGTTATGATAGGATATAGGTTTACCCTATTTTTCTGATAAACTTAATTCCACCTTGAATAATGCTGTTCATATTATTAGTTCTAGAAAGGTCAGTGTACCTTATACTAGTGATATGAAGGAAATTATGGAAGTCATTAGTAGAGGATGGGATATTCTTAAGACTGATTCATGATTAGAGAGATTGTAGGTGATCAACTATCTTTTACCTATAAAAACAAAAGGTGCTTGAAAGGAATGTTGTGCCATCCGAAAGATTCCATCAATCAAAGATAAAGTGTGATGAATAAGTTTACAAAACCTTGTTTGAAATGCAGCTATTGTGATTATATAGACAGCTGTGCTTTCTTTGTGCATCGAGAAAGTGGCTGTAAGTCTTGGTTTAATATCAGTGCTGACTGTTCATGTCTCGGTTTAATATCAGTGCTGACTTTTCATGTCTTGGTTTAATATCGGTGATGACTATTCATGTCTTGATTTAATATCGGTGCAGACTGTTCATGTCTTGGTTTAATAACGGTGCTGACTGTTCATGTCTTGGCTTAATATCGGTGTTGACTGTTCATGTCTTGGTTTAATATCGGTGCTGATTATTCATGTCTCGGTTTAATATCGGTGCTGAATGTTCATGTCTTGGTTTAATAATGCTAACTGTTCATGTCTTGGTTTAATATCGGTGTTGAATGTTCATGTCTTGGTTTAATATCGGTGTTGACTGTTCATGTCTCTGTTTAATATCAGTGCTGACTGTTCATGTCTCGGTTTAATATCGGTGCTGACTATTCATGTCTCGGTTGAATATCGGTGTTGACTATTCATGTCTTGGTTTAATATCAGTGCTGACTGTTCATGTCTCGGTTTAATATCAGTGCTGACTATTCATGTCTCGGTTTAATATCAGTGCTGACTGTTCATGTCTCGGTTTAATATCGGTGCTGACTATTCATGTTTCGGTTTAATATCAGTGCTGACTATTCATGTCTTGGTTTAATATCAGTGCTGACTGTTCATGTCTCGGTTTAATATTGGTGCTGACTATTCATGTCTCGGTTTAATATCAGTGCTGACTGTTCATGTCTTGGTTTCATATCGGTGTTGACTATTCATGTCTTGGTTTAATATCAGTGCTGGCTGTTCATGTCTCGGTTTAATATCAGTGCTGACTATTCATGTCTTGGTTTAATATCAGTGCTGACTGTTCATGTCTCGGTTTAATATCGGTGCTGACTATTCATGTCTTGGTTTAATATCGGTGCTGACTATTCATGTCTCGGTTTAATATCGGTGCTGACTATTCATGTCTCGGTTTAATATCGGTGTTGACTATTCATGTCTTGGTTTAATATCAATTCTGACTGTTCATGCCTTGGTTTAATATCAGTGCTGAATATTCATGTCTCTTTTAATATCAGTGCTGACTGTTCATGTCTTGGTTTAATATCAGTGTTGACTATTCATGTCTCGGTTTAATATCGGTGTTGACTATTCATGTCTTGGTTTAATATCAATTCTGACTGTTCATGCCTTGGTTTAATATCAGTGCTGAATATTCATGTCTCTTTTAATATCAGTGCTGACTGTTCATGTCTTGGTTTAATATCGGTGTTGACTGTTCATGTCTTGGTTTAATATCGGTGTTGACTGTTCATGTCTTGGTTTAATATCGGTGCTGACTGTTCATGTCTTGGTTTAATATCAGTGCTGACTATTCATGTCTCGGTTTAATATCAGTGCTGACTGTTCATGTCTTGGTTTAATATTGGTGTTGACTGTTCATGTCTTGGTTTAATATCAGTGTTGACTGTTCATGTCTTGGTTTAATATCGGTGCTGACTGTTCATGTCTTGGTTTAATATCAGTGATGACTATTCATGTCTTGGTTTAATATCAGTGATGACTATTCATGTCTCGGTTTAATATCAGTGCTGACTGTTCATGTCTTGGTTTAATATTGGTGTTGACTGTTCATGTCTTGGTTTAATATCGGTGCTGACTATTCATGTCTTGGTTTAATATCAGTGCTGACTGTTCATGTCTCGGTTTAATATTGGTGCTGACTGTTCATGTCTTGTTTTAATATCGGTGCTGACTATTCATGTCTCGGTTTAATATCAGTGCTGACTGTTCATGTCTCGGTTTAATATCGGTGCTGACTGTTCATGGCTTGGTTTAATATCAGTGCTGACTGTTCATGTCTTGGTTTAATATCAGTGCTGACTGTTCATGTCTTGGTTTAATATCGGTGCTGACTGTAAATGTCTTGGTTTAATATCGGTGCTGACTGTTCATGTCTTGGTTTAATATCGGTGCTGACTGTTCATGTCTTGGTTTAATATCAGTGCTGACTGTTCATGTCTTGGTTTAATATCGGTGCTGACTGTTCATGTCTTGGTTTAATATCGGTGCTGACTATTCATGTCTCGGTTTAATATTAGTGCTGACTATTCATGTCTCGGTTTAATATTAGTGCTGACTATTCATGTCTCGGTTTAATATCAGTGCTGACTGTTCATGTCTCGGTTTAATATCGGTACTGACTGTTCATGTCTTGGTTTAATATCGGTGCTGACTGTTCATGTCTTGGTTTAATATCGGTGCTGACTATTCATG
The DNA here is from genome assembly GCF_019279795.1 of Protopterus annectens. NCBI lineage: Eukaryota > Metazoa > Chordata > Ceratodontiformes > Protopteridae > Protopterus > Protopterus annectens. The sequence continues at coordinate 87,056,225 of NC_056748.1, read as the reverse complement.
TCTTGGTTTAATATCGGTGCTGAATGTTCATGTCTCTGTTTAATATCGGTGCTGAATGTTCATGTCTCGGTTTAATATCGGTGCTGACTGTTCATGTCTCTGTTTTTTATCGGTGCTGACTGTTCATGTCTTGGTTTAATATCGCTGCTGAATGTTCATGTCTTGGTTTAATAGTGCTGACTGTTCATGTCTCGGTTTAATATCAGTGTTGACTGTTCATGTGTTTGTTTATTATCGGTGCTGACTGTTTATGTCTCCGTTTAATATCGGTGTTGAATATTCATGTCTTGGTTTAATATCAGTGCTGACTGTTCATGTCTCAGTTTAATATCACTGCTGACTGTTCATGCCTCTGTTTAATATTGGTGCTAAATGTTCATCACAACACATTGTTTATCGTGCATTTTGCTTGGACTGTCAGTCTTTCTATGTTGGCAAGACCGACCAAATGATAAAGGACTGTATTAGGGAATATTTGTACAATATCTGTATTGTTTCTATAAATAATACCCTTTCTAAACATGTTTTTAACTACTGATACACAACATAGGTTTAAATTTCTGGTTATTGATATGATTATACCAGATATATGTCAGGGAGACATAAGAAATATCACTGTGAATAAGGAGCTCAGATGGATAATTAGGCTAAGGATGGACCAAGGTAAAGGTCTGAATGAGAAGGCTAAGGACAGACCAAGGTAAAGGTCTGAATGATAAGGCTAAGGATGGACCAAGGTAAAGGTCTGAACGAGAAGGCTAAGGATGGACCAAGGTAAAGGCTGAACGAGAAGGCTAAGGATGGACCAAGGTAAAGGTCTGAACAAGAAGGCTAAGGACGGACCAAGGTAAAAGTCTGAATGAGAAGGCTAAGGATGGACCAAGGTAAAGGTCTGAATGAGAAGGCAAAGGACGGACCAAGGTAAAGGTCTGAATGAGAAGGCTAAGGACGGACCAAGGTAAAGGTCTGAATGAGAAGGCCAAGGATGGACCAAGGTAAAGGTTTGAATGAGAGGGCTAAGGACGGACTAAGGTAATAGATTGAATGAGAAGGCCAAGGATGGACCAAGGTAAAGATCTGAATGAGAGAGCAAGGACGGACAAGGTAAAGGTCTGAATGAGAAGGCTAAGGATGGACCAAGTTAAAGGTCTGAATGAGAAGGCAAGGATGGACCAATGTAAAGGTCTGAATGAGAAGGCAAGGACAGACCAAGGTAAAGGTCTGAATGAGAAGGCTAAGGATGGACCAAGGTAAAGGTCTGAATGAGAAGGCCAAGGACTGACCAAGGTAAAGGTCCAAATGAGAAGGCTAAGTATGGACCAAGGTAAAGGTCTGAATGAGAAGGCTAAGGACAGACCAAGGAAAGGTCGAAATGAGAAGGCTAAGGACGGACCAAGGTAAAGGTCTGAATGAGAAGGCTAAGGACAGACCAAGGTAATGGTCAAAATGAGAAGGCTAAGGATGGACCAAGGTAATGGTCTGAATGTGAAGGCCAAGGATGGAACAAGGTAAACGTCTGAAAGAGAAGGCTAAGAACGGACCAAGGTAAAGGTCTGAATTAGAAGGCAAGGACAGACCAAGGTAAAGGTCTGAATGAGAAGCCTAAGGACGGACCAAGGTAAAGGTCTGAATGAGAAGGTTAAGGACGGACCAAGGTAAAGGTCTGAATAAGAAGGGTAAGGATGGACCAAGGTAAAGGTCTGAATAAGAAGGCTAAGGACGGAGCAAGGTAAAGGTCTGAATGAGAAGGCCAAGGATGGACCA
>NC_056748.1:86949461-87049461 GCF_019279795.1 Protopterus annectens | reverse complement strand
ATTCCAATTGGAACATCTTACTGGCACAGGATGAATTGAGAACATTGTTAGGCACTAGATGCCAAATGTCCTACAGAAGAGGCAAAACATTAGGGGGGTTGTTCTCGCATTATAAACATAGAGAAGGGGGAGGAGCTATATACCAACAGATAACCCTGTCTGGGGATAAATTATTAGGCACCTTCCCTTGTGGCCACTGCAGTTCTTGTTCTCAGGTTCACACACTCAAAGAATTTACTAGTGCCAATACTGATTGGGTATATCAGACAAGAGTTTTTGCCAATTGTAGCACTACATGGGTAATTTATTTAGCAACATGTCAGTGCAAGTCCTTTTATGTGGGACAAACATCAAGATCTCTCAGGATACGTATGACAGAACATAAAAGCGATATTAAGAATAAGAGAGATACTAATGCGCTATATAGGGATATTATTAAACACCCAAATGCACGCTTTATGTTCATGGTCATTGACAAAATCATGGGGGATAGAAGTAATCAACAGGGATGGCATTCGATCCTATCTAAAAAGGAACAACATTGGATTACTAATCTGGGTGCACTATTTCCGCCAGGTCTCAATGACCATTTATAAAATAGTTTTTATAAAATAGTTTTTGTATCTACCCAGTTAGTACTGGACAATGAGGGAGTTCTCCATTATATTACGGATGCATACTGATTTACAGGGATTAATTAGACTTGTAAATCTGTTATTGGATGTGTTTTTTCAGTTTACTGACTAATTACTTTAATTCACACATGATTGTGGCCTTTTTCTGCAATATATGCTGTAGGAACTATGGGTTTATTTGAACTATAAGTACATTGATGTTGTCCCTCTTACACTTATATCATAATATATTTCTCTTGATATATCATTTAACATATCTGAATATATTCTGCCATATATATGTTTTGTATATACAATTTTTATATATTGTTGGAATGCCTTTGTATATTGTGACACTAACAGCTTATTTTGATTTGATTTGAAAAGTTAGTTATAATTCAGTTTAACTATGTTATATGAACATAGTAATATGGAATATTTTTCTTTATATTTTGTATATGCTATCCAGGTTAATATTTAAACCATGCTTGTAAGAAATAGGCTTTTATGGGTTTTGTATTACATATATTATATTATCTCTATGAGATTATTTAGACAAGAGCAATTAGTTTCCAAATATTTTTTTCTTTGAATTTTTTTCTTTGAATATTTTCTCTTTGCATTCGAACATCCTAACCACTAGGTTGGGTTGTACCACTTTTTCTCATTCAATTAAAAACTTCATATAAATATAGGAAGCATTTGTGTAACCTTAAAAGTTTTTGCTATCCATTGATAAAGGCTGTGAGGCCGAAACCGGTCTGGATATGAACAGATCTCTTTATTAATAAAGGATTTTCATTGGAATGGTGTCATCTATTGTTTTTGCTGGTCATTGTGGATTTATGTATTTGGTTTGACCGTGCACGCCGCCTTTGCGAGGCATTTTGTTGGTGTCTTGTTGTAGTCCACCAGGTCACAGAGGAAAGATGTGCGCAATAGGTCATTTCAGGTACAACGTAAGATAAATATTCCCAGCTGGACAAATGTATGTACTGCAAGCTTGATGCTACTGCTTAGATGGAAATGCTGGAGAGGGTGCTGACATGTTTGGGAATCTGCTGATTGATCAGCTGTGGAGATGAGGGGACAAATGAGCAGCACAGAAATAGTGACGATTTAACGTAGAACCAGAGTGTATCACCACTGTTTTGACCATTGTTGGTGGTACTACTGAAGTAATCCTGTGGAAAAGGAGTCACCAATAGCTGAAATTCACCATTAGCATATATCTAGGGGTACATATGTTACATAACAGCGGCTGCTGCTGTTTTATGCATTGGTCAGAGATATGAAAAGCGTCAGCATGCTTTTAAATGGGTGCAGTGATTGGTTCCTGTATATGAGATCACCTGTACTTTCTGAGGTAGGAGATAGACTCACTGCTGCATGGTTCAAGGAGATGATCAACTTGAGACTTTAATAACGGCAGAAGAATAGACTGTAAATGATCTGCCTGAAGAGGTTCTTGTTTGCCAACACAAGGATAAGGGATGACCTATAACTGATGAATAGTTTGTCATGCATATGTTATACTTACTGTTTGTTTTTTAGTTTTGCCTTTCAGGTCTCAAAGGTATTTTAAAATGATGTGCATGTTAACTAAGATTACCTTTATGTCACTGAAAGTCTGCATTAATATTCACTAATGCCTTGGACATGTTCCTGTATGTACTTAAGTCTTACAGAATTTGCCTAATACTAGTCAGAAGAGTAATGGGGGTTTTACCACAGGTTTTCTGAAGATTAAGCTTCTGTCATATATTGTTCTGTCTGGAAAAAAAAAGGTTATCTTCCTTCAAGAAAACTTTACAGACCAATGACTGGTGTCAGAACCATGACCTTAAGCTCATTTCCAAAAAATGTATTGTCATTCCCCCTTGGGAAAAATCCAGTTCCCGTGAATTACCACATTGATGGTAGTCAACTGAACAGAGAAGGTGTTATAAGAGATCTGGGAACACAGGTTGAGAGCAACCTCTCTTTTGACCACCACATTGCCACTGTGGTCAGAAAGTCCTTCTATGTGGCACATCTCATTAATAAGGGTTTTGCATCCAGGAAGAAAGAGGTCATCATCTCTCTCTACTCTTCCCTCATTAGGCCAATCATCGAGTACAATGCCCCATTTGGCATGTACCTCACTAGACACCTATATGGACAGACTCAAAAAACTCCAACTATTCTCTGTCTTATATTGCCTACTTAGAGGCGATCTCTGCTTGACTTATAAAGCATTGTCTGACCCAGCTCTGTTAGAAATGCTACATCTAAAGAAATCCCAATCCCTCCACACCACACACTCCAGAGTCCTCAACCTCGTTACCACAATCAACAGAACATGCTGGAGGGACAGGTTCATAACCCAGAGACTGCCCATGCTATGGAAAAGACTTCCCATACATGTCAAGCAGAGCACCTCACTGACCCTGTTCAAGAGAAATCTTGATGAGAGAATGGGAAACAGACAATTCACCCTGGGGATAATGCCAGTGGCTCTACTCAACAGAGGCACTGGGAACTAAGGTCAGGTGGCACTATACCAGAGTAATCCTATGGCTAGGCTTGTAAATGTCCCAGGGCCATTAGACTAGAACACACCTATGAACCTATGAACCTAAATGTATGTAGCTATCTATATCTATATCTATAGCTGTCTATCTGTCTGTCTGTCTATCTATATGTATACTTCACCCAGGACATACTTCTGTTCCCTCCCCTCTAGCCTCTACCCATGATTCACCAGAAAACATTGCAAATACCTTCAATAGCTTCTTCACAGAAACTATCCAGACCCTGGCCAGCCAACTCACTCCCACCTCCTCTAACCTAGATAATGACAAACCTAATACTGCTCTCTCCTTTATCTTTCAACCTTTTCCTACCATTCATCTATTGTTTTATCAAGAAATTAAAGCCTACCACTCTGGCTGCTGACCTCCTCCCAGCAGAATACTTGCAAAAGGCTGCTGACATTATAGCCTACCCAATTTCAATCCTGATAAATAGATCATTATCTGATTGTATCCCATGTTATACGTCTACATAAAGGTGGTAGCCCCACAGAACTATCTAACTTCAGATCCATTGCCGTACTATCTTTACTAGCTAAAATAATGGAAATATGCATCCATAAACAACTCATGAACCACCTAATACAAGGCAAGCTGCCGGCTATTTCTCAACATGGCTTTAGACCATTCCACAGCACCACCACAGCTCTTCTCTGCTTCTCTAATGTCATTAAACACAACCGTAATAGCAATCTACTCTCCTCTGCTCTCTTTCTAGCTCTATCTAAGGCTTTTGACATGGTTAACCATCAGTAAACTCATTCAGACCCTGAAAGGCTTCTCCCTAGACTACCACTCTCTCCACTGGTTTCAATCCTATCTGGATGCCAACAGGCAGCCCTATGGCAAGAAAAGCTATCATCCTGTCTACCCATCTCCTTAGGACTCCCACAGGGCTCAATACTAGGACCCCTTCTATTCTCCATGTTTATTAATGACCTCCACACCGTTATTCCTAAGGCAACATGTATTCAAAATGCAGACGGCTCCACGTTGATCTGCTCAGCCACCTCACAAGCTGATCTGCTGTTGTTAACCCAGAGTACATTCAATGCTGTTGAAAACTGGCTCACTAATCACCGTCTGTTATTAAACCCTAAAAAAACAAAGCTGCTCCTGTTCACGCCAACTCATAGGTCCAACCATTACCATAATATCTAACAATGGGAACATTATCTCCCCTGAAGCCCAAACCAAACTCCTGGGACTCACAACAGACAATAACATATGATGCACATGTCAATCAAACCATCAAAACCATAAACAAAAAACTTGGATCCCTTTACAAGCTTAAACCCTTCCTCACTCCTCTTGCCAGAACTGCCATTGCCCGCTCTCATCTTCCTTCCACTCTCCTTTATGCCCCCCCCCCTACTCACAGGCCTGCACATTACTGAAATTAACAAACTGTCCCACTGCTGCAACCATATAGCTAGACTGGCCACTGGTTCAGCCTGCAGGACTTACCATTGTCACAATCTAAATCTCCTAGGGTGGCTTGAACTTCCCTCCCTACTACAGTTTACCCAGCTCACAATAGCTCATAAAGCTCTCCACCACCCTGACAATATACCAGCACTCAAAAATATTGTCAGCCCATATAGTAATCACAGTAAACTCCGCTCATCCAATAGACTATTTAACCAAGAAATCAAGTCCAACAACTCAGCTGGCGAAGCCTTATTTGCCAATTCGATTGGTAAAATCTGGAATCAACTCCCAGTCAACCTCACTCTTCAATCTTTACATACACTATTCAAAAACATTTTAAATCACACTGGTTATGCCCCTGCTCTAAACCTGACTAGCATCATCTCTGTGTCTCAAAGACTCTAACTCAATTGGATATTGCATGCTAAGTCTCTTAATGAATTACATAATACTATCTTCTGTCGATTGTCCTACCATGTATAGTGTAAATAACTGATAAAAATTTGCTTACACAGTGTGTCTCATGTATTCTACAAACTGTCTGTTATGACGTTTTGTATATATCAAAGTATTTGTGTTGAGCTTTTTTCCCCGGGCCTCCACTGAAAATGGACATGTATCCAATCTGACTATTCTGGTCAACAAATGCAAAATAAATAAATAAATAATATACATATATCCTCATTCAAAGGCCACTCCTAGTGACAACAGTCTTCATCCTTGCAGTATGGACAGTTGGATGACCCTTGTTTCTCCTGCCAACCTTGCTAACTTGAATCTCTTGAGGCAGAGTATCAATTGCCTCATGTACACCGACAACCGTCTACTAATAACACCATCTAGTACAGAGTGTGATAGATGTATTTACACTAAGATTCTAGAATCCATGTTCTCTCTCACTCAAAATAGTAGCATGGAGAAGGTTGTCAACTCACCCACCACTACATAGGTTCATAGGTGTGTACTAGACTAATGGCCCTGGGGCCTTTACAAGCCTAACCCACAGGGTTACCCTGGCATTGTGCCACCTGACCTTAGTTCCCAGTGCCTCTGTCGAGTAGAGCCACTGGAGTTATCCCTGGGGTGAATTTTCTCTATTTCCCATCCACTCAACAAGATTTCTCTTAAAGAGGGCCAGTGAGGTGCTCTGTTTGACATGTATGGGAATTCTATTCCATAGCATGGACAGTCTCTGGGTTATGAACCTGTCCCTCCAGTACGTTCTGTTGATTGTGGTAATGAGGTTGAGGTCTCTGGAGTGTGTGGTGTGGAGGGATTGGTATTTCTTTAGATGTAGCATTTCTAACAGAGCTGGGTCAGACAATGCTTTATAAGTCAAGCAGAGATCACCCCTAAGTAGGTAATATGAGACAGAGAATAGTTGGAGTTTTTTGAGTCTGTCCATATAGGACAAGTGTTTAAGGTCTGGGATCCTCTTTGTGAGGTACTTTTGCAGCCTCTCCAGGTGTTGCAGGTGTCTAGTGAGGTACATGCTGCAAATGGGGTATTGTAATCGATGATTGGCCTAATGAGGGAAGAGTAGAGGGAGACAATGACATCTTTCTTACTGGATGTAAAACCCTTAATAATGAGATGTGCCACATAGAAGGACTTTCTGACCACAGTGGCAATGTGGTGATCAAAAGACAGGTTGCTGTTAACCTGTGTTCCCAGATCTCTTATAAAGCCTTCTGTGTTCAGTGGAGTACCATAGATGTGGTAATTCATGGGAACCAGGTTTTTCCCAAAGGGGATGATGACACATTTTTTAGCATTGAGCTTAAGGCCATTGTTCTGACACCAGTCGTTGGTCTCAGTGAGGCCTTTTTGTAGGATGTCAACATCACTTGGAGAGTTAATAATAGCTCTCAACCTGCAATCGTCTGCAAACTTTGGCAGCCAGAGTCCCTTCGTGTTGGCCTGGACTTCAGAGAAGTAGATACCAAAGAGAAGAAGACCCAGGACCGAACTCTGTGGGACTCCACTTGTAACTAGTCAACAGTCTGACTTGGAGTCAGCTACTTTTACACTGTGAGCCAGTTTGCAACTCACCTAGTGATATAGGGGGTGATGCCTAGCTTAGTAAGTTTTTTCTATGATTCCTGAGTGGGGAATGGTATCAAAAGGCTTGGCCAGATCAAGGTAGGCTGTATGAACCACCTTGCCTTCATCCACAGCTCTGGTGACTGACTCAAAGAAGCTGGCCAAGTTGAGCAGGGATGATCTACCCTTCACAAAACCAAACTGTATGGGATCCAGAGTTTGGAGATTCCCTGTATCCTTGTTTATTAGGTCCATGATGATGCATTCCATAGCTTTGCATGTCAGGCTAATGAGGTGATAGTTCCCAGGGTCTGTAGTTGCTCCTCCTTTGTGGAGAGGTATGAAGCAGTGTGCCATTTGGTAAGGACAAAGCCTGAGCTGAGGCTGTGATTAAACAGGAAGCAAAGGTGAGGTGCCAGTTCACTCTGTAGTTCATGTAGAACACAGCCAGGGATATTGTCATGTCCCGTAGAAGCTGTATTCTTGGCCTTGGACAGTGCTGTTTTAACCTGTGTTGCAGTAATACTGGGTGCCTGGCATTCTACTGGTATTGTGATTATATTCACATAATACCACTACTCATACACAGACCACTAGTCACACACATAGTACGCATCAAGCATGTCAATCCACATACAAGAAGGTTCTCTTGAAAAACTTACCTTACCAAAAGATTTGAGATCTCCAAAACACAAGACTGCCACAGCTAACACAGTTTCCACAGAACCCATGACACATAGCAACACCAGTGTCTCACCCACCAAGCCCATAAGGTGTTACACTCAAAAGCTAAATTTTCTTGTCATTGGAAACTCAGTAGTGGGATACAAGAATGTCCCACTCAACAGGCTGGAAAACAAGAAAGGCACGGTCAGTTGCCTGTCCTGTGCCAGGATTTGCAAAATCATGCATGCACTCAGTTCTCTCAGCAACAAGTACTGTTATGACTCTGTCATAGTTCATGTTGGGGTGAATGACCTGAGATGCACCTCACTGGACTATATGAAGAGATATGTTGAGCTCTCTGAGTATGTGTCCCAGTTAGGTATGTCCCTAGCCTTGAGCAGCATACTGCCTTCACCTAGAATGATTCCACAGTATAAACAAAAATAACTGATTTCAATATCTGGCTCAGTTTTTGGTATCATTCCAAGGGGTTTCCAGTTTCTGTCGGCCTGGGAAGCCATGGCCGACAAACCTCTCTGCTTTGCCAGAGATGGTTTGCATCTATCACTTCTAGACTTTTGGCTGCTGACAAAGGCTCTTTCCTCCCCATTGTGCCTTTTTTAGGCAAGGTCTCAAAAGCAACATTACTGGCATGAAATTAACCAGTCAGAACAAAATAAGGGTCATGCTGCTAAATGCTAGGAGCTTAAACCAAAAACTGCACTCCTTGGGATCACTTCTGTCACTAGAAGATGTAGATGTCTGTGCAGTCACAGAAACCTGGTTTAAGGCCTCAGAGAGTAACCCAGCCATGCAAGGCTACAATGCCTTTCACACCTTTAGACTGCAAAATGAACACGTGAAAACCAAAGGAGGTGATGTTTCAATCTATATTAGAGATAAATTCACCTCCCATCTAGCTAGACTAGACAACTCCATGGAGTTACTCCAGGTCCAGGTTATGGTGGATAAGACTTGTTAGCCAGTTATATATCCCATCCCTGGGTTACGAGACACCCACAAAGCTTACTTAACCAAACTGAAGACAATCCAAGTTTTAAAGATCTCACTGGTTATGGGGGATTTCAATTATCCCACCATCAACTGGAAAACCTACACTATCCCAAACCCACTAGCAACTTCTCCAAAGCCAACTTCATGCTTCTTAAGACGGAAGTGGTGAACTTCATGACACCCATACATAGGATAATACAGTTATGACTGCTGAATCCTACACAAATGCACTCTATAAGCACTTACACGAGTGCATGGATCATGCTATCCCAAACAGAACCAAGATGCTATCCTCCAAAAAAAGCAAGCCAATCTGGTGGTCCCCTGCCATAAACAAACTCTACAACAGAAGGAAGAAACTGTTGTAAAAGAGAGTAAAATCCCATGAGTGGAGGAGCTCCCTGGTCAGCCTCAGTAAGAAGCTGAGATCCCTTGTAAGATCCTCCAAAGCTAGCTATGAAAACAAAATTGCCACTGATTCTAAGGGCAACCACAAAGCATTCTATAGCTATGTCAAGAATCTCAATGGCAACACCCAGATTTGCTCTGAGTTACAGCACAATGGCATGGAAATTACAGAACCAACTGATATTGCCAACATCCTGGCAGATAGGTTCAGTGCTAACTTTACCCCCTCTCTCACCCCCTAAAGGGCCCATACCTATACAGGAAGAATGCAGACTCCCTGTAATCACAACTACATAGGTAAAAGCTGCACTCTCTAAAGCCAAAAACACAGCATCCATGGGACCAGACAACATCCCAGGCTGCATTTTACATGAACTTCAGAATGAACTGGCTCCCCGCCTAAGCACCATGTTCAATCATAGCCACACATCAGGCTTTGTTCCCAATGAATGGCATACAGCAACTGTTATCCCACTCCACAAAGGGGGAGCCACCATTGATCCCGGGAACTATTTATCTTATTAGCATGAAGAGCCTGGTCTGTAAGGCCATGGAACATATCATCATGGAACTCATAAGTAAAGACATTGGTAACCTCCAAACTCTGGACCCCACCCAGTTCGGGTTTCTGAAAGGCAGATCATGCCTCCTGAACCTGATCAACTTCTTTGAGGCAGTCACCAAAGCCGTAGATGAGGGTAAGGTTGTTCACACAGCCTATCTTGACCTCGCCAAGGCTTTCAACACCATCCACCATTCTGGAATTATAGCTGAACTAACTAAACTAGGTATAAATCCCTATGTCACAAGATGAGTTGCCAGCTGGCTCACTGACAGAACCCACACTGTAAAAGTTGCAGACTCCAAATCTGACTTCAAACTAGTGACAAGTGGAGTACCACCGGGTTCAGTCCTGGGTCCTCTCCTGTTTGGTATCTACTTCTCTGAAGTACAGGCTAACACAGAAGGCCTTTGGCTAACAAAGTTCACAGATAACTGCAAACTAGGAGCCATAGTTGAGTCCCCAAATGATGTGGACATCCTACAGAAGGACCTCACTGAGACAGATGCCTGGTGTCAGAGCCATGGCCTCAAGCTCAATGCCAAAAAGTGCATTGCCATCCCCTTTGATAAAAACTCTGTACCCATGAACTACTACATAGGTGGCAGTCTACTTAATGCCAAATGTGTGATAAGAGACCTTGGGAACCAGGTGGACAGTAGTCTCCCCTTTGATAATCACATCCCCACAGTAGTCAGGAAATCCTTCTATGTGGCACACCTCATCACAAAAAGGTTCTCATCCAGGAAAAAAGAGGTCATTGTTCCCCTCTACTCAGCACTCATTAGACCCATTATAGAGTACAACGCCCCTTTTGGAATGTACCTCACAAGACATCTGCAGCAGCTGGAAAGGCCACAGAAATACCTCACAAAGAGGATTACTGGCCTCAAATAGATGCCCTACACTGACCGTCTCAAAAAATCCAGCTTTAATCCATTGCATATCGCCTACTCTGCCTAACACATAAAGCTATCTCAAACCCTGAGCTGTTGGACATGCTACACCTAAAGAAATCCCAATCCCTCCAAGCTACATGCTCTAGGGACCTAAACCTTGTCACCGCAATAACAGGACATACTGCAGGGATAGATTCCTGTCCCAGAGATTTCCCATACTCTGCAACAAGCTACCCATCTATGTCAAGCAAAGTTCCTCATTAGCACTCTTCAAGTAAAATCTTAATGAGTTGATGGGAAATAGGAAATACACCCTGGGGATCACTTCTATGGCACTGTTCGACAGGGACACAGGAAAATAACTTTCTTGGGTGGCATAAGACAGGGAACCTTGCTGGCTAGGCTTACTTAGGCCCTTGGGCCAATAGCCTAGTACCTACCTGTGAACCTATGAACCTATGAACAAAAGTTCCTTGAGTTTGTGAATTCAAATGCCGTGGACAATTTCATTCTAGATCTGGTCCTCATCATCATGTCAAAGAGGTGCACTGTTGCAACTGTTGGACCCTCATTAGTTAAAAATTACCACAAATCAGTCACCTTTGAAATTACACTAACACCAGAACTCACAAAGGGTGAACTCAGACTAAAAAACTTCACCAAGGCAAACTATACCCTCCTAGGTGAAGGTATAAATGCATTTCAAGCCCCACCCTGAGCTGAAAGTGGTAACTACACTGATACTTACTCTAAAGCCCTGTACAATCACTTGCATAAGTGTATACACTCAGCTGTACCAGATAGAATAAAAGCCAGAGCCCCAAGTAAAAACAAGCTGCCACGGTGGACTTCCAGCATCAACAAACTCTACAATAAATGCATAAAGTTGCTGTCCAAGAAAAGAAAGGCAAGGCCACATCAATGGAAAAGCACCCTCCTCAGCCTCAACATGCAAATAAGACAACTTGTCAAATCCTCCAAGAGCTTCTTTGAGAGAAACCAAGCAAGTACTGCCAAGGATAACCATAAGGCCTTTTACAGCTACGTATATAACCTAAAGGGTGGGACCCGAGCATGTGCAGAACGAACTACTGGCCAATGGTATCAAATACACTGACCCCGCAGAGATAGCAAACCTGCTAGGAGATAGGTTCGGTGGAAATTTCACTCCCTTATCCCCTCCTAACTTACAACAACCCCCCACCCCACATATCTGAAGAGCAGGTCCTCAAAGCCTTGTCCAAAGCAAAAAACACAGACTCTATGGGACCAGTTGACATCCCAGACTATCTTCTAAACAGACTAAAACATGAACTAGCATCACCACTAAGTATCGTTTTCAGTCATAGCCTAACCACAGCTTTGTTCCTGCAGAATGGATACCAGCTACAGTTATTCCCCTCTACAAAGGTGGCCTAGCAACAGACCCAAGGAATTACAGACCCATAAGCATGACCAACCTCATCTGTAAGGCCATGGAATGTATCATTATGGACCTCATAAATAAAGGCATAGGTGACCTCCAAACCTTGGATCCTACCCAATTTGGCATTGTGAAGGGCAACTCCTGCCTGTAAAATCAGGTGAATTTCTTTGAAAGTGTGACCAAGGCCATTGATGAGGGCAAATCTGTGCACATAGCATACCTCACCTTGGCAAAGACTTTTGATACAATCCCACATTCAGACATTAACGATAAACTTAGCAAACTTAATTTAAACCTCTTCATTGTAAGATGGGTTGCCAACTGGCTCACAAACTGGACACACATTATTAAAGTGGGTGACTCCACATCAACCAGCAGACCTGTTACCAGTGAGGTTAGTGCTGGGCCCCTTACTGTTTGGTATATACCTCTCAGAAGTTCAGGTCAAAACTAAGGAGTTGTGGCTGACCAAGTTTGCAGATGCCTGCAAACTAGATGCAATCACTGAATCCCCAAATGATGTCAGTCTACTCCAGAAGGATCTTATGCAGACCAAAGACTGGTGTATTAGTCACGGTCCGCCACCAAATGCAAAGAAATGCATCATCATTCCTTTCGGCACAAATAAAGTCCCTTCACACTATCAAATCAGCAACAATACCCTAAGTTTATTTATTTATTTTATTTTACATTTGTTAACCGGGCTGGTCTAACTGGATACATATCCGTTTTCAGTAGAGGCCCGAGGAGAAAAGCTCCAATACACAATAGAAGTACATATTTAAATTGCAAGATTCAAAGTATTGTTACAACAAGAGAATACAGCTTACATATGCAGGAATGAAAATTTACATAGATGTTATATAAGACTAAAGGACAGACAGGAAATTATACACAGAACATTGATTTAGTTAAAGATACTGAAAAATAGACTGAAATCAGAGATTTTCCTTATTACTAAAAGGAAAGAGAAATTTTAGAGATCTGCAATTAGGGAAATGGGCTAGGAAGTGGACCTAGAAGTAAAGAGATATGTAGTTAGTCAGGTTCTCGACATGGGCATGTCCATTGTGTGGAGAGATATTCTTTAAGGTTAGCTTTGAAATGATAGAGCGAAGAAGTAAGTCTAAGGTTGTTTGGCAGGGAGTTCCACTGCTTGCCAATGGAATTTGCATAAAGGGCATCCCCACCTGAGTTTTTGCTTTAATGGTTAGGATCTGGATGCTGTTTGATGATCGGAGACTATTGAGGTTAGTATATGGAGTTAGAATTTTGCACAGTGAGGGAGTTCTATCAGGATGGTTGATAATTTTATAAGCTTGGTGAGTTGGCTAAGTTTGAGGAGATTTGGCAGTTCCAACCAGCCAAGTCTTACAGATTAAGGCAATGATGGGTTCGATAAGGGAACCTATAATAAATCTGGCAATGTGGTTATAGGCAAGAGAGAGCATGTTAAGTTCACGTTAATGGAGAAAAGAGAGGATCGGGAAGCATAGAGGAGGGAAGAGAGGAGATGGAGTACGAGCAATAGTTAATTTGGTAGTGGGAGTTAGGAAGTTTTAATTCTGTACATAGATCCTAGTTTTTGTTAACAGACTTTACTGTTTGGGTAATGTGTATGTCAAATTTGAGCTTATGATCAATAGTGACACCTAGCAGTTTGGTACTGGTGACAGGGGTTATGAGGGTCCCATTAGTGGATTTAATATGAAAGGTTGTGTTGTTAGTGTTTGGGAGTTCTTTAACTAGAGGTCAGAAGGCGTTGGGGAAGAAAAGTAATAGTTTGGTTTTAGATGGGTTAAGTAGAAGTTTTAAGTCAGTGAACCATTTTTCAACTAGTGCAAAACAATGTTGTGTGGTCATTTGGAGATTCGAGAGGGAGCGTCGGAGCAGATTAAGGTGGAGTCGTCGGCGTATTGTATACAGGTGGATTTAGGGATGATTGATTGAAGGTCATTTATGAAGATGGAAAACAGAAGTGGGCCCAGTATTGAGCCCTGAGGAACGCCTATGGTATTCGGGAGCAGTCCCGATATTCTGTTTTGCCATAGGACAGCTTGTTGCCTACCAGTGAGGTAGGAATTGAACCAGTTTAGTGCTGGAGTGTCCAGATGTAGGGTTTCAAGGATGTTGAGAAGGAATTGATGATTGACCATATCGAATGCTTTTGATAGGTCCAGAAAGAGGGCAGATGATATGAGTTTGTTATTGCGATTGTTGTTGATTGAGTCAATAAAGGAAAGGAGGGCAGTAGTTGTACTATGGTGCGGACGAAAACCATGCTGGGCATTGGACAAGAGATTATTAGAGGTCAGATAGTGAAGAAGTTGTTTGTGGATGCATCTTTCCATGATTTTCGCTATGGGGACAGGATGGCTATTGGTCTATAATTTGACATTTCCGGGCAGGTACCTCCTTTGTGAAGTGGAATGATATAGGAAGTCTTCCAGATTGAGGGAATGTTCATCTCAGTTATAGATCTGTTTATTAGGATTGATATGGGGTAGGCTATTTCATCAGATGCAATTTGTAAGAATTCCGCATGGGAAGGTGGTCAGCCGCTAGGGTAGTTGGTTTGAGTTTTTTAGGAGGGCGTACATAGGAGGAAGAGACTGGCTTTAAATTAAAGGGGGTAGGGTTGTCACGTCGCAGTTTAGCAGCAGGTGGGGAAGTGGAGGTAAGGTGACTGGTTAAGGTTTGGATAGTCTCAGTGAAGAAGGAGTTAAAGGTGTTGGCTACTTCTTCTTGGCCTTCTCTAAGAGTTTCTCAGGGGTTGGGGTGGAAGTTTTGCCTGGGTGCAGAAGGTTGTTAAAACCTGCCCAGAATTTCTTTGGGTTGTTCTGGTGTTTTTGCTGGAGGCTGCAGAAGTATTGTTTTTTGTCTTGGGTTATGGCAGTTTTCGTGGCATTTCTTAGTTGTTGAAATTTACAACGGTCTTGGGGGTTTTGTGGCTCTCCATTTTTCCCAGGCTTGGTCGAAGTTTGATTTTGGATTTAGTATCAGTAGTGAGCCAAGGTGCTATGCGAGTTTTGGTTCTAATTTGTCTATGTGGAGCATGTGAGTCAAGTATCTTAAGGAACGTGTCATTGAAGTGGGACACACACTCTTCTAGTGGAAGAGTCTTTAATATGGTCCAGTTGCAGAATTTCAGGTCAGCAAGAAATAATTGAGGGACGAATTTTTTTTGTTTCTGATTAATCTATATAGGGGGGTGTTAGAAGTTGGGCATTTATGTTTAATGATATAAGTTATTAGGTGATCGCTGAGGTCACAGGGAAGGGTGCCAGTGGTGTAGTTATTAGAGTCTCTATTAGTAAGGATCCAGTCAATTATACTTTCTTTTTGAAGTGAGTTGCCTATTCTGGTTGGGGATAGGATATTTTGGGAGAAACCATATAGGTTAATAGGTTGTGGAGTTATATGGGTAGA
This sequence comes from Protopterus annectens, assembly GCF_019279795.1. Taxonomy (NCBI): domain Eukaryota; kingdom Metazoa; phylum Chordata; order Ceratodontiformes; family Protopteridae; genus Protopterus; species Protopterus annectens. Next base: position 87,034,396 of record NC_056748.1, on the reverse strand, counting down.
ATAGAGAGACCAGTCAATGTTGACGTCTCCAAGAACTATGGTTTCTTGTGGGTAGTTGATGGCTAGCCAGCTCAGGGATTGCTCCAGGTTTTCTGTGTTCTAAGTGCACATGAAGTGGTAAGGGACCTGGGATCACAGGTTGACTGCTACCTTAACTTTGACTACCATGTATCTTCTGTAGTAAGGAAAGCTTTCTATGTAGCACACTTGATTAGTAAAGTCATCACCTCAAGAGCAAAAGATGTTATAACCCCCTTATACTTGGCACTTATCTGGCCCATAATTGAGTATAATGCCCCATTCGGCATGTACTGTACTAAGCACCTACAACAATTAGAGAGACCTCAGATGTTTCTAACAAAGAAGATCAATGGGCTCCAGCATGTGCTTTATATGGGCCGACTAAAATCCCTGTCACTATACTCTGTATCATATAGACTTCTCAGGTGAGACTTATACCTGGCCTACAGATTAATCGAAGATGCAAATCGAATGAACTTGCTGCATATCAATAAATTAAATGGGTCTAGGGCTACCCATTCCAGTGACTTAAATATGGCCTCTGACTTAAATAGGACATGCTGGAGGGACAGATTTATCTCTCAGGAACCGCCACATCTTTGGAAAAGACTACCAGTTCATGTAAAACAGAGCATCTCTGTGACACTGTTCAGGAGGACCCTGAATGAGTAGATGGGGCACTGTAAATTCTTACCAGGGATAGAGCCCACAACCCTCTTGGACATGGGCAGTCAACACTAAATGCAATGTTGGGTGCTGACTAGTACCTCTATGGTATTACATTGGGTTGAAACGTCTAGGCTTAAAATGACCTCTGGATCAATAGCCTAGTAATCTCCTATGATCGTATGATACTATAGATACATATATGCACACACACACACACACACACACACACACACATATATATATATATATATATATATGGTTCTACTTTCAAATCTCAAAATATGGAAATATACTGAAATACTGAATTGCAGTATCTTGACATCATAATCAGGAAAATCCACTACAATGAAAGATTAGAAAACTGAACATTACTATACTGAAAGTTCATAATACCAAATTTTCAGTATGCGACATTCTGATTTTTTTTTACCCCCACTATACAATTATAAATACAAACATTACCTTCCTCCCTATGCTGTCACACACCAACAAAATCCTACTAAACTATGTTTAAGCAGGGAGGCAAGCCCCCTGTGCCCCCCACACCCTCGCTAATTATATAAATCAACTCTTGAGGTTGCAGTAGCACAAAAAAAAGCAACAAACCTACCATTACACAACCTACACTTCTATCGTACACTTTCAAAGCCATACCTGTGAGCAACACACACACTATACATCTACAAAAATCACCACTTACAAAAGTAACACACACACACACACACACACACACACACACACACACACACACACATGCACACGCACACGCGCACACACACACACACACACACACACACACACACACACACACAGTCACCTACCTACCCCAACCTAGTCCTCAAACTATCCAACAAATTAAAGCATAAAACATTTCTCTCCCAAACACTTATACACTAAACACCTACCTAAACCTTCTGTACATACTGTAACCACACATCGGCTGCCATATCTACATCCCATAAACCCCTACACCTTAAATGGACAGCATACAATTCACAAAACACTGTACCACAACTACTACAGATTCGGCATTCTCAAATTTGTTATTTTAAACTTTTGAACAACAGGATTTTCGACATTTTCATCTCGAGATACTGAAATTCAGTATTTCAGTATTTTGAGATGTGAAAGTAGAACTCTCTCTCTCTCTATATATATATATATATTTTTATGGTTCTAATATCGAACTGAGCCCAGAAAGATCAGCGAAGACCCGGCCCCGACGCTGAGGTTTTGCTTGCTCGACACAATGCAAGACCGACCGGATGGGAATTTACAACCTAGCGCCGAGATGCGACCATGGGGGCTGTGTGAGTATCTATGTAGTGACGGTGGATTAGGGAGTCCGGAGGCGGTAAGTGTGTGTGGGGAAGGACTTGATCTAGGGATGAGATGGGTTAGGTGAGTTAGGGTAGGGGAGGGGGAGGGGGTGAGTTAAGTGAGTTAGGGGTGGGGGGCGATAGGGGTGGGGGTTAGGAGTTAGGGGTAGGGGGCGGGAGTTAGGGGGTTAAGTGAAGGGTTAGGGTGGGAGGTAGAGTTAGGGTTAAGTGAGGGCAGGGTTAGGGTTAGGGTGGGATAGGTAAGGGTTAAAGTTAGTTAGGAGAGGGGTAGGGTTAGGTAAGTAGTAGTGTGGGCTAGGTAAGGTTTTGGTGTGGTTAGTTGTGTGTGTTAGTGTGGGCTGGTGGGATGTGTGGTTTTTTGTGTGGGTGTGTGTGTTGTTTGTGTTTGGGTTTGTATTTTGTTGTCGGTTGTTTGTGGTTTATTACGTCGTGTATTATTTAGGTGTGGTTTATGTTGATGTGGTGGTCGGTGTTGATATATATATATAAGAACCATTTTTATATATATATATATATATTTTTATATATATATATATATATATATATATATATATATATATATATATATATATATAGATCCCCTTCATTTGATCGACCTTCCAAAATGCTGAACATCATATGGCCGAGACCATATGACTGACAGTTTGGAAGGTCGAAACTAAAATAAAAAAAAATAAAAACAATGTCTTTTTTTTGCAGGGGGGCAAGCCACCCTGCATCCTCCACACCCCCCTGCTAATTAAATATACCAACTCCAAGATCGCACTACATTGAGGATTTCCCATTCCACAATGTGCAACAATCTCCATTCATACTGTTCAACTTTTTGGAATGTCGGTCATATGGTCTTGGCCATATGACGTTCGGCATTTCAGAATGTCAAGCAACTGAAGGGGATCCATATATATATATTATATATATATATATATATATATATATATATATATATATATATATATATATATATATATATATATATGGGTCTACTTCATTTGCCCTAACTTCCAATTGACTGACACCCATTTGCCCAAGAGCAAATGACCGAAATTTCATTTGACCGACACTTCATTTGACTGACAAGTTTTAATGGCAAGAAAATGGAATATGCCCCCTTCCCCACTGTAGTGCGACCCTGGAGTTAGAATATATAGTTAGGGGGGGTGTGGGGGTACAGCCCCCCACAACAGGGGGTGTGGGGGTGACGCCCCCACTTAATTTTGTTTTACTAAGCAATATTAAAGCAAAACCAAACAATATAATATGAAATTAAGTGGGGGCCTTTGCCCCCACACCCCCATTGTGGGGTACTGTGCCCTTCACACACCCCCTAACTATATATTCTAACTCCAGGGTCACACTACAGTGGGGAAGGGGGCATATTCCATTTACTTGTCAATAATACTTGTCAGTCAAATGAAGTGTTGGTCAAATGAAATTTCGGTTAAAAGGGGTCGGGCAAATGGGTGTCAGTAAATTGGAAGTTAGTGCAAATAAAGTAGACCCATATATATATATATACACACATATATATATATATATATATATATATATATATAGATATATATATATATATATATATATATATATATATACATATATATATATATATATATATATATATATATATATATATATATATATATATATATATATGGGTCCCATTTAGATGATCAAAGTCTTAGAACTTCGAATTTCATATGGCCGGGAACACCATATGATCAAAGTTTTAAGACTTTGAACATTCTAAATAGAGTTTTCCAAACAGCGCAGAATGGGACATTTTCCCTTTACCTCACTGTAGTGTGATCTCGAAGTTGGCATATTTAAGTAGCAGGGGATGTGGGGGTACAGGGGCCTTTCCCCTCCTGCAGAAACAACCAGGATGTTTTTTTTTTTTTTTTTTTTTTTTTTTTTTAGGTGTTCAAAGTCTTAAAACTTCAATCATATGATGTCAGCCATATGAAATTCGAAGTTCTAAGACTTTGATCATCTAAATGTTACCCATATATCACAATCAGCTCGGGCCATCAGCTTATATTCTTGCCCAGTAAATGTTTGTATAAACATATCTGTTTCATCTATGTTGAAAGCCTGAGGTGATTGTAACACCAAGAATTTGGTGTATTTAGCTAGATGTGTAAAATGCCCATCATTTTATGTGGGTAAGACCAACAGGCAGCTGAGGAAAAGGTTTCAAGATCACCTATATTGTGCAAGCAGAAGTTTGAAATATAGTGCCATAGCCAAATATATTAATAATATGGGGAATGAACATAGTTTTAAGTTCCTAGTCTTAGAGGTCTTGCTGTCGAATGACAGGAAAGGGGATATAGTTAACACAACCGAACAAGCAGAACTTAGATGGATTCTGAAGCTGAGGGCACATTCGAGCCCAGGGTTGAATGACCACATTTCGATTCAACCCACTTTAGAAGCACGGAGGTTGAAAAGATGATTGTACTGGGCATGTATATAATATAGTTTTGTGTATTTTTAATTGTTTTATACGTATTTTGGGTATAACATTTTATTTCATTTTATTTTTTGTAGATTATTATAAAGTGTTTTCTTGTATTTTATATGTATTTTATACGTATTTTATATGTATATGTTGTTTGAAATATAGCTTCAAGTGTAGTCATGCTGCTTGTAGAATTTGGTCAGTATGTAGTTAACAGGGAAGTGATATGTTGCTTAGCATCCTAGAAATGCACATTGTTCCCATTGGATGATTAGATTTAAGAGGAAGAAATACATGTGGAGTATTTTATGGTGTGTTAAGATCTGATGAAGCAACAGTGTTTGTGAAAGCACTTACTGAAATAAAATGACCCTTTGGTTTTATGCCGTGGTGGTTTCTTTCAGCCTGTTTCTGCTCTGTGAAGTTTCGATTTTATACGTTTTCTTTGTTGTTCTCAGAGCAACCAAAAAAATTCTGGACCACCATCAATAATCTATTATCCCCAGGCCAATCAATAACACCCAACCCACATGACTCCAACCCTGATAACCCTATACAAATAGCCAATACATTTAACTCCTACTTCACAAATACTATTCAAAACCTGGCTAGTCACCTATCTCCTGACACCTCAGTTTTACACTCCTCCTCTGTTAATACTCCACCCTCATTTCACTTCCTTCCCATCCCCACATCATATATTTCTTCAATACTTCAAAAACTTAAACCCTCCTCACCCTCTGAAGACAAACTCCCTCCTGAGTTTATGCAAATAGGAGCCAAAGCTATTGCTTACCCCATCTCTATTTTGATAAATAGATCCGTCAAAGAAGGAACTGTCCCTGATATCTGGAAAATATCCCACATCGTCCCACTGCACAAAGGGGGAAACTCTATTGATCTATCTAACTATCGTCCCATTGCTTTATTATCCCCTATAGCCAAAATCTTAGAAAAATGTATCCATAAACAGCTCCTACATCATCTCCAAAGCAACCTACTGGCTAACTGTCAACATGGCTTCAGACCTTCCCACAGTACCACCACTGCTCTGCTCTCCTTCACAAACACTATTAACAACAACCGCAACCTAAACAGTCTTTCTTTTGCACTATTCATTGACTTATCGAAAGCCTTTGACATGATAAATCACAAAATGCTCCTTCACATTCTCAATTCTCTATCACTTGATACTAATAGCTTAACTTGGTTTCAATCTTACCTCAACAACCGTCAACAAGCAGTACTCTGGAAAAACTCACTATCTGACCACCTTCCTATTTCCCTAGGTGTTCCTCAAGGCTCTATCTTAGGCCCACTTCTTTTTTCCATCTTTATCAATGACCTCCAATCTGCCATCCCTTTTTCTAACTGTATTCAATATGCAGATGACTCCACTATTATCTGCTCAGCTACCTCTCATGCTGAACTTCAGTCTCTTACTCAAAAAGCCTTTAACACAGTGGAACTATGGTTTTCCCAATGCTGTCTCCTACTCAACCCAAAGAAAACAAAACTTCTACTTTTCTCCCCAACACATAACCAAATCCCCCTGCATTTCCCTATCACTTCCAACAACAATAATAGTATTTCTCCTGAAACCTCCACAAAACGACTTGGTATTACAATAGATAACAAACTCAATTTTGAAAATCACATTAACACAACTATAAAAAGTGTAAACAAAAAAATAGGAACCCTATGTAGAATTAAACCATACCTTACCCCAGCCACTAGAATTACCCCAGCCAAGACACATCTTATCTCTACTTTACTATATGCAAGTCCGATTTATACCAACCTGTCCAAAAAAAACCTTAATAAACTAGTTATATCTTACAGCAACATTGCTAGATTTGCCACTGGATCTCCCTTTAGAACCCACCACTGCATTAATCTAAGACAACTTGGCTGGCTAGAACTTCCAAATCAGATCAAACTACAACAACTACTAATAGATCACAAACCCTGTACCAACCAACTAAAACTCCAATACTCTCTACCATCATTTCCCCTTATTATAACCTGAAACATTTACGCTCCTCTAACAAGCTTCTGATCAATATAACTATACCTAATAACTCGGCAGCTGATGGCCTATTCTCCAACTCAGTTGGAAGACACTGGAATAAATTACCCAGTGATATCACATCCCTTACTTCCCTTCCTATCTTTAAGAAAAATCTTAAATTGTACCTTAATAACAAATGGCTCTGCCCATGTATCAACCCAGACTAGCTCTCACTCCAGTTTCCTATCTTTCTTTACCTCTCCTCTTTCCTCCACCCAAAAACACATTAAATGTTTACCATAATTCACCAACCATACTTATGTCAGGAACTTTTCGATCCCCTCTTCTAGCTGAATATTACTGCCACCCCCTCATGATAGTAATTTTTTTTTCTTTCACCATGAAAATGATCTATTCCTCTACTCATCCCATTATATCTCTCACACCTCTCCTTTATTTACCCCACATCTTTCTCAAGTTATCCTCTCTATTTTCTCCAGCTACCCTAAAGTATGGTTCTTATGGCCATCACAAAAAAAAAAAAAAAAAAAAGATTTTTTCAATTTGGCAATTTATTTTTATGTGTTTAAGGATTTACCTGTCTTAACTTTTTATGTATACTAATTTTTGTGAATTCATCTTTAACTGTTTATGGATTTGACTGTCTTAATTTTTATGTAGACTGATTTTTTTATATTTTTTACTATGTATTACACCTGGAGCTTTTCTCCCCGGGCCTCTACTGAAAATGGACACATATCCAGTTAGACTAGCCCGGTCAACAAATGTAAAATAAAAAAATTAAATATTGCCTTCATTCTTTTGAAGATATAATTTTGACAGAGCTCCTTAGCCTCATACAAAAGCTCTCAGCTAGATGAATGAAATACTGGTGACAGTATGTATGTAACGCGAGTAGTTGCTGAGATATTGTAAGATGATTAAATATTACAAACTTAATAGGTGCTGTGTTTACTGTGACTTATAAAATTCAGTTTTAGACGTAGAACCTAAAGAATGCTACCACTATAAAAACAGTTTGTGTTGAAGAGTTTGTCATTAATACGTCTTTCATACCCCCTATGGCTCCAGAGATATGAACATTTGTTTGAAATGTGAGGACATAATTTGATTCTGTCAAAAGGCTTAGGCTACGCCCACTGGAAGTCACAGTGCAAACTTCCTGAGCTCCATTGGAGTGAATGAGTTAAAGTGCAATTATCCAAATCAACAGCCATATGCTCACAAATTTACTGTTAAGCATAAAATCAAGCAAAAATTTCTCTACATGCACTGTCATACCTCCATAACCATAAAACTTAGTGATGCCTCCCACCCAACCCCAGACCCAACTCAGTATATTGAAGCATTAACCAGCACACCCCCATCAGCTCCTTTATCACTACCACCTTTACAGTGTCACCCTGAGCTTTATATATATCATACCAACTTATGAAGTATTTATAACAAACTCCCTAAAGTGCATGTATGGGTAGCACTAAACTTTCCAGACATTTTAGATGCCACAGAAACCTGGTTGTGCCAGGAAAAACAAATGAAGAAATTGCACATCCAAGTAATAGCATTATCAGATTAGACAGAATCAAAAAAAAATGGAGGTGTAACTGTTTTATACAGAAGCACTACTTGTCTTCCTTTCCTTCACACCCTACCTACTCTGTCAAACGTGGAAATCCTATTACCCATGCTAAAAATAAACACTCACAAGACAGTTGCAATCATGGGTATGTACATAGCCCCAGGCAACAGTTCTAAACCACTAGAAGATATTCTCTGCTGGGCCTATTCAAAAATCCCTTATAAAACTGTAATATTGGGTAATCAGCTAACTATGCAATCTGATAATCCAGCCGATAATATATATCTATACAAGTTTTCCCCATTTTATTTACCACACCGACTAGATATAACAAAGCCACAGCCAGTCAATCACCTCTCGACTGGATCCTAGCATCCTATCTAAACAAAATGTCATCCCATGGAACTCTGTTAGACAGCCTAAGTGATCAAGTACCGAACTACACCAAAAGGTACCAAAGCAACAACCTCAAAACACATCATTACATTCTAATAAGAAACATATTACTTTTCAGGAGGACATTTTTGTTAATTCACTGCATCTCCTTAACTGGGAGTCACTAAAGACTCTCCACATAGATGATCTCTCTGAGTGTAATAAAATCTTTTTAGGCATTCTAAATAATCTAGCCCCTGGCCCCCTCACAATAAAAAGAGTTAAAGCCAAACCTGTCCCATGTCTATCCTCAGCAACTAAACACCTAATGAAATAAAGAGAAAAAACATGGAAGATCTGTAAGAAATACAGTAGTATGGCTAGGGTGGAGTGAGAGGTACAACTGCCTCAGGCGCAGAGTATTGGGGAGGCACTATCAGCCAGTCCAGATCTGTCTTTAATGCAATGCCACCTTTTAAAAAACAATATTGCATTTATGCTCAAAAATGACTGCTGTAGCAAGCAGGTTGTTTTGGTTTAAAATTAAAAAAAAAGTTTCTTTCTTTTTTAACTAAAATCTGAGTGCTGTAGTGCTCTGTGCAGGCAGGAAATAAATGGTGCCATCTGGTTGCTACATTTGTATCTTGTTTTTTTTACAGTTTAAATCGAAGAATTTCTACATTTGTTGTTAGGGAGCATGTCATGCATCTGGTCACCTGGTTGGTGTGCCAGTAGAATAGATCTCAATGCAAAGCAGTGATCAGGTTATGACTTCTGTTAGAGCTGAGGGGGTGGAGAGTATTGACCAAGATAACTGGCTGAACCAGCTTTGCTTCTCAAAAAACAGAAAAGCTCCTACTTTACTAGCATATTGGTGTCATTCAAAGGGGATCCAGTGTCTGTCAGCCTGGGATGACATGCTCGACAAGCCACGTTGCTGCGCTAGGGACGGCTTGCACCTGTCACCCTTAGGCTTTTGTATACTGGCCAAGGCTCTTGCCACCCACATAGTGCCTTTTTTAGGCAAGGCTCAAAAGACAAACCCACCTCCATAGACAACCGAAGGATAAAAAAACTAAAGGTAATGCTACTCAATGCCAGAAGTCTAAACCTCAAGATGCATGCACTCGAGGTTCTCATCAGTATGGAGAAAATCGATGTCTGTGCAGTAACAGAAACCTGGTTCAAGGCTCCTGAGAGCACCCCAGCACTACCAGGTTATAACTCATACCATGTGTTTCGGCCCCAAAACTCGGACCGAAGCACAAAAGGAGGGGGAGTATCTATATTCATCAAAGATACCTACACCTCCAGGTTAGTGGCACTGCACGAAGCATCGGAAACCATCCATGTGCAACTAACAGTGGGCAAAACTGCCTTTCAGTTTGTAGCCTGCTATAGAACACCCTCCCTATTACAGGAACCCCACTTGGCATTTCTGAGAACATTGGAGAATATGAAGGTCTCTCCAAACACTATGTTATTGGGTAACTTCAACTACCCAAACATTGACTGGGAAAACTACTCAAGCCCAAACACCCTCGTCTAACGTTTCCTTGAATTTATAAACTCTAACACAATGGAACAACTGGTCACCACTCCCACAAGAGGAAACAACATATTGGACATGGTAATCACCAACATGGGGACTCTATGTTCCACACCAGAGGTAAACCCCTCATTGGTAAGATCAGACCATAAACAAATTTCCCTAGACATCCATATCCTGTCCCCACCCCAGCCAAGGAATTCACGGTAAAGAATTTCTCAAAAGCCAACTTTGCACTTCTCAAGACTGAGGTGGAATCCTTCAAAGCCCCCGGGCCAGAGGATAATACAGCCCAATCCGCAGAATCCTTTACAAATGCATTCTATGAGCACCTGCAGGAATGCATGAATCGTGCTATCCCAAATAAAACCAAGACTCACTCCTCCAAAAACAGGAGACCTGTCTGGTGGACCCCAGCCATAAATAAGCTATACAACAGAAGGAGGAAGCTACTACATGACAGAGCAAAATCCCAAAAAGGGAAGGCATCTCTGATCAGTATTAGCAAGAAACTTTGATCACTCATAAAATCATCAAAGGCCAGTTTTGAAAGAAAAATTTCCCTAGACACTAAAGATAATCACAAGGCCTTCTTTAGTTATGGGTGGAAACTCCCAGATATGCTCTGAATTGTTGCATAACGGTACAAAATATACCGAACCTACAGACATAGCCAACATCCTGGCTGACAGATTCAGTGCAAACATCTCCCCCCCTTCCCCCACAAAGGAGCAAATGCCTATCACAACTGAATGTAACCTCCCTGACATCACAGATGCACAGGTGAAAGCTGCCCTCTCCATAGCAAAAAACACAGCATCTATGGGACCGGACAGTGTCCCAGGCTGTGTCTTACACAAGCTCCAAGAAGAACTGAACCCTCACATTAAGCACTGTTCAAACTTAGCCTTACTACAGGATATGTACCCAAAGAATGGCGTACAGCTACATTGGTCCCACTCCACAAAGGTGGTGCCACAATGGACCCCGGGAACTATCACCCCATAAGCCTGACTAGTCTGGTCTGTAAAGCTATGGAGTGTATTATCATGGAACTCATAAACAAAGACATTGGGAGCCTCCAGACACTGGACCCTACCCAATTTGGCTTTGTTAAGGGCAGATCTTGCCTCTTAAATCTAGTTGATTTCTTTGAAACAGTTACCAAAGCCATAGATGAGGGCAAGGTAGTCCACACAGCCTACCTGGACCTCACAAAAGCCTTCGACACAATACCCCACTCGGGCATCATAAATAAGCTTACCAGCTTAAATATCAACCCCTATATCACAAGATGGGTTGCAAACTGGCTCAGGGATAGAACCCACATGATCAGAATCGCAGGTGCCATGTCCGAATCCAAACCAGTTACAAGTGGCATCCCACAGGGCTCAATTCTGGGATCTCTCTTGTTCGGTATATACTTCTCTGAGGTTCAGGCTAACACAGGGGGATTATGGCTGACAAAGTTCGCAGATGACTGCAAACTGGGGGCCATAATCGAATCTCCAGCTGACACAAGCATCCTCCAAAAGGGTCTCACAGAAACGGATGCTTAGTGCCAGAGCCACGGCCTCAAGCTAAATGCTAAAAAGTGCATAGACATCCCCTTTGGGAAAAACAAGGTGCCCACAAATTACCACATAGGTGGTAATCCATTAATCTGGAAGAAGTAATTAGAGATTTGGGGACCAACGTAGATAGTAATCTCTCCTTTGATAATCACGTTGCCAAAGTGATTAGAAAGACCTTCTATATAGCCCACCTTATCATGAAAGGGTTCATATCTAGATCAAGAGAGGTCATTGTGCCCCTCTACTCATCACTCATCAGGCCCATAATTGAATACAATGCCCCTTTTGGGATGTACCTTACCCGACACCTGCAGCAACTGGAGAGACCCCAAAAAGATCATGGGCTAAAAACAGATGTCCTATGCAGCTCGACTAAAGAAACTCCAGCTCTACTCAGTTGCTTACCGCCTATTCAGAGGAAATCTATGCCTGATGTACAAAGCCATGTCAAACACAGAATTAATGGACATGCTCCACCTCAAAAAATCCAAGTCCCTTAGAGCTACACGCTCCAGGGACTTAAACCTCAGCACAAAAATAAATAGGACATGCTGGAGGGACAGATTCATTTCCCAGAGGTTCCCCTCACTCTGGAATAGAATCCCAATTCATGTTGGACATAGCCCCTCGCTGACCCTCTTCAAGCGAAATCTGGACGCGTGGATGGGAAATCGCAAATTCATCCCTGGGATCTCTTCTGTGTCCCTGCTAGACAGAGGCACAGTAAACTAATCTTAAAGGGTACCTTCTGTGACCTACTTTACAGTAGGCTAATCTAATAGGGAGGCGGAAGCCAAATACACTCTGGCTAGGCTTATAAATGCCCTAGGGCAGATAGCCTAGTATCTACCTATGAACCTATGAACCTATATAGAGAACTAAGAAATCTAACAAAATAACTAATCACCAAAGATAATAAAATCTATTTTTTAACCAACCAAAACATACACATTAATAATCCTAAATTACTTTGGGCCTCCATTAACAAATTCTTAAATCCAAGACAAGCTACAGTATCCAGCCAACACGAAACACACACAAACACAATTATACAACAGTTAACCAGTTCAATAACTACTTTATGTAGACTGTCTGGTCCTTAACTAACCAGGTAAGTAATCAAGCTCTTGATGTCTATACTCAATCAAATAATCTCCTTCAACACTTCTCCTTGCAAACAGTTCCCACAGAAACCATTAAAAAATACCTCAAAAAATTAAAGCCAACTACAACTGCCCCTGACAATCTACCTGCAGAATATCTTAAAATAGCTAATGTGACTATTGCATATCCAGGATCAATTCTGATAAAAGAGCCAGATCTGAAAGTGAAGACCCTGCACAATGGAAAATCCTTTCATTATTGCACTGCTTAAGGGTAGTGCCAGGATGTCTGAAACTATAGGGCATTTGCCATCTTATTACCCCTATATTCATGCACAATGTCTCAACTATCTTATAGATAAGCAGCTTCTGCTTTCAGCCTAGCACAGCTTCTTTCTTCAGCATAGCACAGCTACTACTTTGTGGCACTTTGTTTATGTTGTCAACACCCATAGAAATATGAACAAAGATGTAGAACACAGCACCGCAACAAACCAATAAAAAGCAGATCGCAAAGAGCAGTGTCAAATCCAAACAGACTTTTATTCGAACACAGGTGAGCACTTTCGCAGTAAAATTGCTTCTTCAGACCGTACAAAAAATCAGCAGCATCTCAAATATTTAAAATGCAATCAATTAAATATCTACCAATAAAAAACATTCAAGTACAATAGCCATAAAAACTTAAAGGCACAGCTTTAAGACAGAAACCATAAAAGGCTATTGCCATAAAAACACACATAGCAGTATACTTATTTAAGAAGCATTCTTTCTTTCAGAACTGGCTTAAGAGGTACTGATTCATTCAAGCCTGCACCTCTATGTGCTGATAGTTTAAGAATCCATCTTAATTATTTCCCATCTGTGACATTAGTTATATCACCCAACCTAAAACTTTCATAAATTACTTCTACTGCCATAAACTTGAACCAGTGGTTAGTGCCTTTCTCTAGTATATGTTTTAGCCAAGGCACTATAACTACTGCCCTTATTAATCAATAATAATGGTCTCTAATTCATTCCTTAAGTCAGCTATTAGTTTTTCCTGTATGAAATTTTGAAAAAGCCACACACTGTGCTAAATAAACTAAATTTTTAGTGTCACAATTAGCTTTAACTTTAAAGACACAATGATCACCATTGTCTGGTTGTATAAATGTATTGGCTACATCAATGTATTTACAAAAAGTACATTTACCACAGATAGAGGTAACAAAACTAGTTGTTCTAATACTAGGTTGCTGTAATTTACTTGTATTAGGGAAGCAAAGCTGTCTTTTCAAAGATATTTTATTTTTGTATACCCACAGAAATATCTTCATCATCTTCCTAGACTTATCAAAAGCTTTGGATACCATCTGCCACCAAATCCTCTTACATGAATTCTCATCCTTAGGGTTCAGCAGTGGTTCTATAGCTACTTCTCAAACAGACGACAAGCAATGAAATGGAAACATGGTTTCTCCACCTTTTTGCCTGTAACTATTAATGCCCAACAAGGATCTATACTAGACCCCATACTTTTCAGCATATTCACCAGTGACCACTCTACTGCTATATAGAATGCTACCCTAATTCAATATGCAGAGGGATTGAGCCTAATCTGCACTGTCAAATCTCGTGCTAATCTCCAAGACCTTATACTGCAATCCATTTTATCAACTGAAACATGGCTAAATAATTCACAACTACTACTCCCCCCTAAAAAAAAAATAAATTACTGCTCTTTACCCAAAAACACGTCTAGCAAAACCACAGTACATTGACTATTGCCTCTATCAACAAAACCATTATAGAACAAGTAAACCACATAAATTTGGTGTAATCAGAGATAACAAGTTGAAATCCATCCACCATGTACCACATGTGGTTAAAAAAGTTATCAAAATCAAGAGACATTATACAGAGTAAACACCTACATGTCACTGACATAGACAGAAGACATATAGCTCCTGCATTCTTATTACCATCTCTCCACTATGCTGCCCCAATCCTCACTAACCTTAAGATCTCACAACTATCCAAACTTGAACAATATTCGAATAACATAACCAAATTTGCGGTAAACTATAAGAATAGCACACACCACTACCTAGCTCTCAAAGAGAATTAAACTGGTTTTAACTACCACATTACCTGTAGCTCTTTCTCAGCTAACTAGAATACACACACTTGTCTGTAAGCCAAAAAATTGCTCACCCCTTAACAACTTAATACACTACTCTGCCAGTAGAATTTTATGCTCTGGATACAAATCGCTAAACAGAATTACCAAATCATTTAATTCTACACGTGGCTTTCTTTATTCAAGTAGTGTAAGTAAATTATGATCCACGTGCCACTGCCACAATGAAAACTTCACCTAACAGATCAATAAATCTTCTCCAGTACAGCTCCAGGAAAAATCCCAGTCTTAAATTGCTACCCAACAAGGATCTATACCAGGCCCCACAACTACTGCTCAGCAATTCCTAGTTTTACCAGCATGTCCCACCTGTACACACTGTTTTTGTAACTGCCCACCCCAGCTCTGCTGTACTGCTGTATACCTAATGATAGTCATATATACATATAGTTCCCCTTCACAAAGTCGAATGGCCACAATTTCAAAAGTCATATGGCCGAGACCATATGCTCGAAATTGTGGAAGCTCGACTCTGTGAATGGGGAACGGCATACAGCACAGAATGGGAGATTTCCCATTCTCCGCTGTAGTGCGATCTCGGAGTTGGAATAAATAAGTAGTGGGGGATATGGGGGGTGCAGGGGGGCTTGCCCCCCTGCAGAAACACTTTGTTGTGTTACGTTTCTCTTTTTTCAGCTCCCTTTCACGAAGTCGAGCTTCAGAAACTCGAGCATATGGCTTCGACCATATGCATTTCGAGTTTCTGACCATTCAACTTTGTGAAGGGGAACCATACATATATATATGTAATTGTCTCTGAACCTGCTTTATGCACCACCTACTAGCTACAATATTAACATTTTCTGTCCTGCCTTACCTCAATTTCTTTGCATTAATCACATAATTTATCTGTCTAACAAACCCTCTAATGCACCTCTTCAAGTGCTCAGTGTTCTACATCTACTAATATATCTGTATATTTATACTGTAATAGTCTGCCTTTATTCCATATGTATGTAATTTTATTTGCAAATGTATAGGTAATCATTAATATATATCACTTAGTGTCAGTTCATGTATATTGTTTTACTGTCTGTTTAAAAATGTTTGTAATATGGTATCTCCCTGTGCCTCATCTGAAAGGGTTTTTTTGACTAACCACATTTGGACAAATCCTGTGAACAAAAGCAAAATAAAATAAAAAATAAATAATCCAAGCAAGACGGAGGCATTGCTGGTGCTTTGCTGCCATCCACCAAACTGACTTTCTGTTTCTTTCTTTTTCCGCAGTCGTTGGAGGCAGCCAGTTGGAATTCAGCTCATGTGTGCATGGTCTGAGTGGTGTTTTTCATGACAAACTGATGCTTCAGTACCAACTGCCTTTTGTTGTCAAGACATGCTGTCTCTATCTCAGGAATATAGCCCACATTAGGCACTATATACCAAATGTAGGCCTGGGGGAGGTAGTAAATATATCTCAGGGCTGTATCCTGCATAGGCACTATATACCACATCTGGGCCTGGGGAGAGGTAGTAAATGCACTGTAGTTGTCTGGACTTAACTGCTGTAATGCTCTGTACCTTTGGCTGTGCCATGGTTATTTGTCATACTCGCAGTGAGTGCAGACATGTATACATGACATGGTGCTCACTCATCTAGAACTTGCCATAGTAAGCCAGTGCTATGGGATTTGTGATGACTGCCAGTTATGACTAGATGCACGTTATAAGAACTTAACTTTCACGTTCTGTTTCTTATATGATTTAGGTCCTGTTGATGCTAAGGAGTCGTTGATGCCTCGTGCCCCTCTAAAACAGCACAGATCATCTTGTGTGCAGCTGTTAGCTTTTTCAGAGGGTTGTTAAGAGACACCAAATTAGAATTAATTTTCTTATCTTCTCCCAACCTTCAGGAACTACTTACATTCCTAGATTCAGATGTCAGACAGAGTCCTTATTCAGTGGATATCTTAAGTTCCATCTTTTTAGAAGGGTCTATTGTAAACCCATTTATGCTAGTTATTCAAACTTGAGGTTTCAGAACATTGACTATGCCCATGCTTAACTTATTTTTGGACCTTGTTTTGTGAAAAAAAATCACTCAGCATTCCTGTTCATTTTATTTTACTCTTAAAAAATTAGAATTTGTAAGCATTAAACTGTAAATAAAAAATGAAACAACAAGGATTTCTGTCTGTTATGTCATAATCCTGAAAATTCTGAAAGGTACATAATGAGTTCTATTTGTTTGGTGACAGCTTCCTGTAAATGACACACCCATAATATTACATTTATTTTTATTTATTTTATTTTATTTTACATTTGTTGACCGGGCTAGTCCAGCTGGATTAATGTCCATTTTCAGTGGAGGCCCGGGAGAACTCAGAGGATTGAAACAGTTATTGGGAATACAATTGTATTATAGAAAGGGAAAAAGTGTAAGTACAAATATTAAATATCTTCACAAATTCAGTGAGGTTATAGGTTAAAACTAGCAAACAATATAATAAGGTATAAAATCTAAACAGAAAATTTTTTTTTTTTTTTTTTTTTTTTTTTTTGAGTTAAGTAAACTCTAAAATGGAAACAAAATATGAAAATGGTGATTGTGCAGTGACTAAATTCATTTTCAGTTACTTCAACCAGGGGCTCAATTACCTGAGTAAACAGCAGAGAGGGTAGTGGACACCTTTCTCTAATGTTCCTTGATAAGGAAAACTGCTCCAAGGTAGCATCATTAGTAAAGGTTACTACACACGGGGAGTGGAAGAACAATTTGATCTTTTCTGTGAATTCAGGGTGTGTATTGCATTTCATTAGGGATTGACAAATATGCCACCAGAAGGCTTGTAAATTTCACAATGTTAAAACCAGTTCTATCATCGGACACTAAAGTACCAGAAACATGGTGTATGTCAAAATGTTGTCTCAGTTTTTCAGTTGTTTTATGTGAAGAATACATGACATTTGCATCCATCTACTCTGGATGAGCAGCAGACAGAACCAAAAACATTTTCCAAAGAACAAACCAGTATGTTTATTTATTTATTTATTTGTACTGGATAACCAGAGCAGAACACTAATCCATGTAGACCTTTTTTGGACTCCTACTGGGAACACTGTGTGGTTAAGTGACTTTCTCAGTAACACAGCAGGCAGATGGATACTGGACTATACACAGCAGCTTGTTACCAGCTCACAGGCTTACCTCCCTGAGTTAATGCCCTGGTAATTCACAATGTAGGCCGTGACCTGTAAGGCCATTCATATGGGTGTAATGGTACATCCACTGGTGAATTACTGCTTGCTTGATATTCATCACATCTGTTTACATCCTTTTCCACATCCTGATTCATGCTACCGCACTATACATATGATTTGGCTAAGCTTTTCATCTTACACATTCCTAGATGACCTTGATGCAACATTTTCAGCATTACATAACAATATTCTAGAGAAGTTATGATTTTAGACTTCACAGTACATGCTCATGTCTGAAAATGAGAGCTAATGTTCTGGAACATTATAGCATAAAACTTGTCACAGTTATTTTACACAAAACCCTCAAGATGTTTTTATAAATTTGATAAATTATACCTCTATCATCTCAGTATTTAATTTATGCAGAATCTAATGGCATATTATCCATAACATTTAAGATCTTATATCAAAGTGTGTTCAGGTATGCAGAAGTACAGGCTTTTCTGGAGATGCTAACTTATGTAATGCATGACATTTGCTGGTCTGAGCTGTCCTGGTTTGGCATCTTCCAAAAACATTAATTGCAACTCTGTGTTTCTTTTTAACATACTAACTTCTTTTTAATCCAATGTTATGTTTAATAAGTATATTTAATGAGATTAATTTATAGAATGTATGTGCTTTAATTCCCCCAGGTTTAAATGAAATTTATTCAGTTAACTTCTCTTCAGCAGTATGAGCCAGAGCCATTAACTATTATTACAAGTACTGTTTCCTTTTTCTCCATATAAACAGCACACAACTATTTTATATATCTGCCTGAAATTTCCATTATAATATAAGTGGAGTGAAACGTTGCCTTGCTTAGTTCTCTGAATTAGGTTTAATTTGTAATGGTTATAATCAACTCAGTCTCCACCTCATATCTCACAACCTTATATTATACCTTCATTTATAACAGCACTGCATTACTCCACCTCATATCTCACAACCTCATATTATACCTTCATTTATAACAGCACTGCATTACTCCACCTCATATCTCACCACCTCATATTATACCTTCATTTATAACAGCACTGCATTACTCCACCTCATATCTCACAACCTCATATTATACCTTCATTTATAACAGCACTGCATTACTCCACCTCATATCTCACAACCTCATATTATACCTTCATTTATAACAGCACTGCATTACTCCACCTCATATCTCACAACCTCATATTATACCTTCATTTATAACAGCACTGCATTACTCCACCTCATATCTCACAACCTCATATTATACCTTCATTTATAACAGCACTGCATTACTCCACCTCATATCTCACAACCTCATATTATACCTTCATTTATAACAGCACTGCATTACTCCACCTCATATCTCACAACCTCATATTATACCTTCATTTATAACAGCACTGCATTACTCCACCTCATATCTCACAACCTCATATTATACCTTCATTTATAACAGCACTGCATTACTCCACCTCATATCTCACAACCTCATATTATACCTTCATTTATAACAGCACTGCATTACTCCACCTCATATCTCACAACCTCATATTATACCTTCATTTATAACAGCACTGCATTACTCCACCTCATATCTCACAACCTCATATTATACCTTCATTTATAACAGCACTGCATTACTCCACCTCATATCTCACAACCTCATATTATACCTTCATTTATAACAGCACTGCATTACTCCACCTCATATCTCACAACCTCATATTATACCTTCATTTATAACAGCACTGCATTACTCCACCTCATATCTCACAACCTCATATTACACCTTCATTTATAACAGCACTGCATTACTCCACCTCATATCTCACAACCTCATATTATACCTTCATTTATAACAGCACTGCATTACTCCACCTCATATCTCACAACCTCATATTATACCTTCATTTATAACAGCACTGCATTACTCCACCTCATATCTCACAACCTCATATTATACCTTCATTTATAACAGCACTGCATTACTCCACCTCATATCTCACAACCTCATGTTATACCTTCATTTATAACAGCATTGCATTACTCCACCTCATATCTCACAACCTCATATTATACCTTCATTTATAACAGCACTGCATTACTCCACCTCATATCTCACAACCTCATATTATACCTTCATTTATAACAGCACTGCATTACTCCACCTCATATCTCACAACCTCATATTATACCTTCATTTATAACAGCACTGCATTACTCCACCTCATATCTCACAACCTCATATTATACCTTCATTTATAACAGCACTGCATTACTCCACCTCATATCTCACCACCTCATATTATACCTTCATTTATAACAGCACTGCATTACTCCACCTCATATCTCACCACCTCATATTATACCTTCATTTATAACAGCACTGCATTACTCCACCTCATATCTCACCACCTCATATTATACCTTCATTTATAACAGCACTGCATTACTTTTTGTATATGCAGGAGGTGAAAACAAGGACCCAGCTCTGTGCACAGAGAGATAAACTCTTGAGTATAAGCCACATGATGCAAGTTTTACTGATGGCTCAGATGCTGGAAGAACTCAGTTGGGACAGTCGGAATAAGTGGCTTACTGACGCTTTATTTATTTTACATTTGTTAAACGTGAGAATCCGACTGGATACATGTCCATTTTCAGCGGAGGCCTGGGGAGAAAAGCTCCACATGTAATTAACAGACTAATTAAGAAGTTTAAATATAACAAGCAAATTTTATAGTAAAAGAAATATTTACAAAACATACTTATTTTCATAACATAAGAAGAAAAGGAAATTTAATGTATTTTTTTTTAATTCGCTATTGTGTGAGTTTACAGTTTAAAGAAATAGAAGTTTTATGATATAAATATTTACAGGAAAACACATTATTCTACAAGCTTGTACTCTGGCTTTATGTACCATTTTACTCTGGCTTTATGATTCATTTTACTCTGGCTTTATGTACCATTTTACTCTGGCTTTATGAACCATTTTACTCTGGCTTTATTAATCATTTTACTCTGGCTTTATTTACCATTTTATTCTGGCTTTATGAATCATTTTACTCTGGCTTTATGTACTAATTTACTCTGGCTTTATTAATCATTTTACTCTGGCTTTATGTACAATTTTTTTCTGGCTTTATGAATCATTTTACTCCTGTTATATGAATCATTTCACTCCAGTTTTATGTACCATTTTACTCTGGATTTATGAATTATTTTACTCTGGCTTTATGAATCATTTTACTCTGGCTTTATTAATCATTTTACTTTGGCTTTATGTACCATTTTATTTTGGCTTTATGAATGACTTTACTCCTGCTTTATGAATCATTTTACTCTGGTTTTATGTGTCATTTTACTCCAACTTTATGAATCATTTTACTGTGACTTTATGTACCATTTTACTCTGGCTTTATGTATCATTTTATTCTGGTTTTATGTATCATTTTACTCCGGTTTTATGAACCATTTTACTCTGGCTTTATGTCTCATTTTACTCTGGCTTTATGTACCATTTTACTCTGGCTTTATGAATCATTCTACTCTGGTTTATGAAAGATTTTACTCTGGTTTATGAATCATTTTACTCAGGTTTATGAATCATTTTCCTCTGGCTTTATGTATCATTTTACTCCAGCTTTATGAACCATTTTACTGTGGCTTTATGAATCATTTTACTCTGGCTTTATGTACCATTTTACTCTGGCTTTATGAATGATTTTACTCCGGCTTTATGAATCATTTTACTGTAGCTTTATGTACCATTTTACTCTGGCTTTATGAATCATTTTACTCTGGCTTTATATACCATTTTACTCTGGCTTTATGTATCACTTTACTTCAGGTTTATGTACCATTGTACTCTGGCTTTATGTCTCATTTTACTCTGGCTTTATGTACCATTTTACTCTGGCTTTATGTATAATTTTACTCTGGCTTTATGTACCATTTTACTCCAGCTTTAGGAATCATTTTACTCTGGCTTTATGAATCATTTTACTCCAGCTTTATGAATAATTTTACTCTGGTTTATGAATCATTTTACTCTGGCTTAATGAATACTTTTACTCTGGCTTTAGGTACCATTTTACTCTGGCTTCATGAATCATTTTACTCTAGTTTATGAATCATTTTACTCCAGCTTTATGAATCATTTTACTCTGGCTTTATGTATCATTTCACTTCGGCTTTAGGTATCATTTTACTCCGATTTTATGTACCATTTTACTCCGGCTTCATGTTTCACTTTACTCTAGCTTTATGTGCCATTTTACTCTGGCTTTATGTACCATTTTGCACCAGCTTTAGGAATCATTTTACTCTGGTATTATGAATCATTTTACTCCGGCTTTATGTATGATTTTACTCCAGCTTTATGAATCATTTTACTCTGGCTTTATGTATCATTTCACTCGGCTTTATGAATCATTTTACTCCGGTTTATGAATCATTTTACTCTGGCTTTATGAATACTTTTACTCTGGCTTTATGTACCATTTTACTCTGGCTTTAGGTATCATTTTACTCCGATTTTATGTACCATTTTACTCTGGCTTTATGAATTACTTTACTCTGGCTTTATGAATCATTTTACTCTGGCTTTATGAACCATTTTTCTCCGGCTTTATGAATCATTTTACTCTGGCTTTATGTATAATTTTACTCCGTCTTTATGAATCATTTTACTCTGGCTTTATGTACCGTTTTACTTTGGCTTTATGAATAATTTTACTCTGGTTTTATGTACCATTTTACTTCGGCTTTATGAATCATTTTACTCTGGGTTTATGCATCATTTTACTCTGGCTTTTTGAATCATTTTACTCTGGCTTTATGCACCATTTTACTCGGGCTTTATGTATCATTCTACTCTGGCTTTATGAATCATTTTACTCTGGATTTATGTACCGTGTTACTTTGGCATTTTAAATCATTTTACTCTGGCTTTATGAATCATTTTACTGTGGCTTTATGTATGATTTTACTCAGGTTTTATGAATTATTTTACTCTGGCTTTATGAATGAGTTTACTCTGGCATTTTGAATCATTTTACTCTGCCTTTATGAATCATTTTACTCTGGCTTTATGTAACATTTTATTCTAGTTTATGAATGTTTTTACTCGGGCTTTATGTACCATTTTACTCTGGCTTTATGACTCATTTTATTCTGGCTTTATGAATCATTTTACTCTTGCTATCTGTAGTGTTTTTCTCTGGCTTTATAAATCATTTTACTCTGCCTTTATGAATCATTTTACAATGCCTTTATGAATCATTTTACTTTGGCTTTATGAATCATTTTACTCTGGTTTTATGTACCATTTTACTCTAGCTTTATGAATCATTTTACTCCAGTTTTATGTACTGTTTTACTCTGACTTTATGTCTCATTTTATTCTGGCTTTATGTATCATTTTTCTCTGGTTTTATGAATCATTTTACTCTGGCTTTATGTATCATTTTACTCCGGATTTATGAATCATTTTACTTTGGCTTTATGTACAATTTTACTGTGGCTTAATGAAGGATTTTACTCTGGCTTTATGTACCATATTACTCTGGCTTTATGAATCATTTTACTCTGGCTTTTTGTACCATTTTACTCCAGCTATAGGAATCTTTTTACTCTGGCTTTATGAATCATTTTACTCCAGCTTTATGAATCATTTTACTCTGGTTTATGAATCATTTTACTCTAGCTTAATGAATAATTTTACTTTGGCTTTATGTACCATTTACTCCAGCTTCATTAATCATTTTACTCTGGTTTCATGAATCATTTTACTCCAGCTTTATTAATCATTTTACTCTGGCTTTATGTACCATTTTACTATGGCTTTATGAATCATTTTACTCTGTTTTTCTGTATCACTTTATTCCAGCTTTATGAATCATTTTACTCTAGCTTTATGTATCGTTTCACTCCGGCTTTAGCAATCTTTTTACTCTGGTTTATGAATCATTTTACTCTGGTTTATGAATCATTTTACTCTGGCTTAATGAATCGTTTTACTCTGGCTTTATGTACCATTTTACTCCGGCTTTAAGAATCATTTTACTCTGGTTAATGAATCATTTTCCTCCAGTTTTATGAATCATTTTACTCTGGCTTTATGTACCATTTTATTCTGGCTCTATTAATCATTTTACTCTGGCTTTATGTATCATTTTACTCCAGCTTTATGAATCATTTTACTCTGGCTGTATGTACCATTTTACTTGGGCTTTATGTATCATTTTACTCTGGCTTTATGAATCATTTTACTCTGGATTTATGTACCATGTTACTCTGGTGTTTTAAATCATTTTATTCTGGCTTTATGAATCATTTTACTCTGGCTTTATGTATGATTTTACTCAGGCTTTATGAATTATTTTACTCTGCCTTTATGAATGAGTTTACTCTGGCATTTGAATCATTTTACCCTGCCTTTATTAATCATTTTACTCTGGCTTCATGTACAGTGTCATTCAGGCTTTATGAGTTACTTTACTCCAGCTTTTGAATCATTTTACTCTGGCTTTATGTACCATTTTACTCCGGCTTTACGAATCATTTTACTCTGGCTTTATGTAACATTTTATTCTGGTTTATGAATGTTTTTACTCGGGCTTTATGTACCATTTTACTCTGGCTTTATGACTCATTTTATTCTGGCTTTATGAATCATTTTACTCTTGCTATCTGTAGTGTTTTTCTCTGGCTTTATAAATCATTTTACTCTGCCTTTATGAATCATTTTACAATGCCTTTAAGTACCATTTTACTTCGTCTTTATGATTCATTTTGCTCTGGCTTTATGAATCATTTTACTCTGGCTTTATGAATCATTTTACTCTGGCTTTATGTAACATTTTATTCTGGTTTATGAATGTTTTTACTCGGGCTTTATGTACCATTTTACTCTGGCTTTATGACTCATTTTATTCTGGCTTTATGAATCATTTTACTCTTGCTATCTGTAGTGTTTTTCTCTGGCTTTATAAATCATTTTACTCTGCCTTTATGAATCATTTTACAATGCCTTTAAGTACCATTTTACTCCGTCTTTATGAGTCATTTTACTCTATCTTTATGTATCATTTTACTCTGGCTTTATGAATCATTTTAGTTTGGCTTTATGAATCATTTTACTCTGGTTTTATGTACCATTTTACTCTGGCTTTATGAATCATTTTACTCCAGTTTTATGTACTGTTTTACTCTGACTTTATGTCTCATTTTATTCTGGCTTTATGTATCATTTTACTCTGATTTTATGAATCATTTTACTCTGGCTTTATGTATCATTTTACTCCGGCTTTATGAATAATTTTACTTTGGCTTTATGTACAATTTTACTATGGCTTAATGAAGGATTTTACTCTGGCTTTATGTACCATTTTACTCTGGCTTTATAAATCATTTTACTCTGGCTTTATGGACCATTTTACTCCAACTTTAGGAATCATTTTACTCTGGCTTTATGAATCATTTTACTCTGGCTTTATGTACCATTTTACTCCAGCTTTAGGATTCTTTTTACTCTGGCTTTATGAATCATTTTACTCCAGCTTTATGAATAATTTTACTCTGGTTTATGAATCATTTTACTCTGGCTTAATGAATAATTTTACTCTGGCTTTATGTACCATTTACTCCCGCTTTATTAATCATTTTACTCTGGTTTCATGAATCATTTTACTCCAGCTTTATGAATCATTTTACTCTGGCTTTATGTACCATTTTCCTCTGGCTTTATGAATTATTTTACTCTGTCTTTCTGTATCACTTTACTCCAGCTTTATGAATCATTTTACTCTAGCTTTATGTATCATTTCACTCCGGCTTTAGCAATAAATTTACTCTGATTTATGAATCATTTTACTCTGGTTTATGAATCATTTTACTCTGGCTTAATGAATCATTTTACTCTGGCTTTATGTACCATTTTACTCTGGCTTTATGAATGATTTTACTCTGGCTTTATGTACCATTTTACTCTGGCTTTATAGATAATTTTACTCTGCCTTTATGTACCATTTTACTATAGCTTTACGAAGGATTTTACTCTGGCTTTATGTACCATTTTACTCTGACTTTATGAATCATTTTCGTCTGACTTTATGTACCATTTTACTCCAGCTTTAGGAATCATTTTACTCTGGCTTTATGAATCATTTTACTGTGGCTTTATGTATCATTTTACTCCAGCTTTGTGAATCATTTTACTCTGACTTTATGAATCATTTTACTCCAGCTTTATGAATCATTTTACTCTGGTTTATGAATCATTTTACTCTAGCTTTATGTACCATTTTACTCTGGCTTTACATACCATTTTAATCCAGCTTTAGGAATCATTTTACACTGGCATTATGAATCATTTTACTCCAGCTTTATGTATCATTTTACTCCAGCTTTATGAATCATTTTACTCTGAATTTATGTGTCATTTCACTCGGCTTTATGAATGATTTTACTCCGGTTTATGAATCATTTTACTCTGGCTTTATGAATACTTTTACTCTGGCTTTATGTACCATTTTACTCTGGCTTTAGGTATCATTTTACTCCGATTTTATGTACCATTTTACTCTGGCTTTATGTTTCATTTTACTCTAGCTTTATGTACCATTTTCTCTCGCTTTATGAATCACTTTACTCTGGCTTTATGAATCATTTTACTCTGGCTTTATGAACCATTTTTTTCCAGCTTTATGAATCATTTTGCTCTGGCTTTATGTATAATTTTACTCCGTCTTTATGAATCATTTTCCTCTGGCTTTATGTACCATTTTACTTTGGCTTTATGAATAATTTTACTCTGGATTTATGTACCATTTTACTCTGGCTTTATGAATCATTTTCCTCTGGGTTTATGCATCATTTTACTCTGGCTTTTTGAATCATTTTACTCTGTTTTTATGTATCATTTTACTCTGGCTTTATGAACCATTTTACTCTGGCTTTATGTACCATTTTACTCTGTCTTTATGTATCATTCTACTCTGGCTTTATGAATCATTTTACTTTGGATTTATGTACCATGTTACTCCGGCGTTTTAAATCATTTTACTTTGGCTTTATGAATCATTTTACTGTGGTGTTATGTGTGAGTGTACGCCGGCTTTATGAATCATTTTACTCTGGCTTTATGAATGAGTTTACTCTGGCTTTTTGAATCATTTTACTATGGCTTTATCAATCATTTTACTCTGGCTTCATGTACAGTGTTATTCAGGCTTTATGAGTTACTTTACTCCAGCTTTTGAATCATTTTACTCTGGCTTTATGTACCATTTGACTCTGGCTTTATGAATAATTTTACTCTGGCTTTATGTAACATTTTATTCTGGTTTATGAATGTTTTTACTCGGGCTTTATGTACCATTTTACTCCATCTTTATGAGTCATTTTACTCTGGCTTTATGAATCATTTTACTCTGGCTTTATGAATCATTTTACTTTGGCTTTATGAATCATTTTACTCTGGTTTTATGTACCATTTTACTCTGGCTTTATGAATAATTTTACTCTGGCTTTATGAACCATTTTTCTCCGGCTTTATGAATCATTTTACTCTGGCTTTATGTGTAATTTTACTCCGTCTTTATGAATCATTTTACTCTGGCTTTATGTACTGTTTTACTTTGGCTTTATGAATAATTTTACTCTGATTTTAAGTACCATTTTACTTCAGCTTAATGAATTATTTTACTCCGGGTTTATGCATCATTTTACTCTGGCTTTATGAATCATTTTACTCTGGATTTATGTACCGTGTTACTTTGGCATTTGAAATCATTTTACTCTGGCTTTATGAATCATTTTACTGTGGCTTTATGTATGATTTTACTCAGGCTTTATGAATTATTTTACTCTGGCTTTATGAATGAGTTTACTCTGGCATTTTGAATAATTTTACCCTGTCTTTATTAATCATTTTACTCTGGCTTCATGTACAGTGTTATTCAAGCTTTATGAGTTACTTTACTCCAGCTTTTGAATCATTTTACTCTGGCTTTATGTACCATTTTACTCTGGCTTTATGAATCATTTTACTCTGGCTTTATGTAACATTTTATTCTGGTTTATGAATATTTTTATTCTGGCTTTATGTACCATTTTACTCCAGCTTTAGGAATCATTTTATTCTGGCTTTATGAATCATTTTACTGTGGCTTTATGAATCATTTTACTCCAGCTTTACGAATCATTTTACTCTTACTTTATGAATCATTTTACTCCAGCTTTATGAATCATTTTACTCTGGTTTATGAATCATTTTACTCTGGCTTAATGAATAATTTTACTCTGGCTTTATGTACCATTTTACTCCGGCTTCATGAATCATTTTACTCTAGTTTATGAATCATTTTACTCCAGCTTTATGAATCATTTTACTCTGGCTTTATGTACCATTTTACTCTGGCTTTATGATCACTTTACTCCGGCTTTATGTGTCACTTTACTCCAGCTTTATGAATCAATTTACTCTGGCTTTATGTATCATTTCACTCTGGCTTTAGGTATAATTTTACTCCGGTTTTATGTTCCATTTTACTCTGGCGTTATGTTTCATTTTACTCTAGCTTTATGTACCATTTTACTCTGGCATTACGTGCCATTTTGCTCCAGCTTTAGAAATCATTTTACTCTGGCATTATGAATCATTTTACTCCAGCTTTATGTATCATTTTACTCCAGCTTTATGAATCATTTTATTCTGGATTTATGTGTCATTTCCCTCGGCTTCATGAATGATTTTACTCCGGTTTATGAAACATTTTACTCTGGCTTTATGAATACTTTTACTCTGGCTTTATGTACCATTTTACTCTGGCTTTAGGTATCATTTTACTCCGATTTTATGTACCATTTTACTCTGGCTTTATGTTTCATTTTACTCTAGCTTTATGTACCCTTTTCTCTGGCTTTATGAATCACTTTACTCTGGCTTTATGAATCATTTTACTCTGGCTTTATGAACCATTTTTCTCCAACTTTATGAATCATTTTACTCTGGCTTTATATATAATTTTACTCCATCTTTATGAATCATTTTACTCTGGCTTTATGTACCATTTTACTTTGGCTTTATGAATAATTTTACTCTGGCTTTATGAATGAGTTTACTCTGCTTTTTGAATCACTTTACCCTGGCTTTATTAATCATTTTACTCTGGCTTCATGTAAAGTGTTATTCAGGCTTTATGAGTTACTTTACACTAGCTTTTGAATCATTTTACTCTGGCTTTATGTACCATTTTACTCTGGCTTTATGAATCATTTTACTCTGGCTTTATGTAACATTTTATTCTGGTTTATGAATGTTTTTACTCGGGCTTTATGTACCATTTTACTCCTTCTTTATGAGTCATTTTACTCTGGCTTTATGAATCATTTTACTCTGGCTTTATGAATCAATTTACTTTGGCTTTATGAATCATTTTACTCTGGTTTTATGTACCATTTTACTCTGGCTTTATGAATCATTTTACTCTGTCTTTATGAATCATTTTACTCTGGCTTTATGTACTGTTTTACTTTGGCTTTATAAATAATTTTACTCTGGTTTTATGTACCATTTTACTTCGGCTTTATGAATTATTTTACTCCGGGATTATGCATCATTTTACTCTGGCTTTTTGAATCATTTTACTTTTTCTTTATGTATCATTTTACTCTGGCTTTATGAACCATTTTACTCTGGCTTTATGTACCATTTTACTCGGGCTTTATGTATCATTCTACTCTGATTTTATTAATCATTTTACTCTGGATTTATGTACCATGTTACTCTGGCATTTTAAATCATTTTACTTTGGCTTTATGAATCATTTTACTGTGGCTTTATGTATGATTTTACTCAGGCTTTATGAATTATTTTACTCTGGCTTTATGAATGAGTTTACTCTGGCATTTTGAGTCACTTTACCCTGTCTTTATTAATCATTTTACTCTGGCTTCATGTACAGTGTTATTCAGGCTTTATGAGTTACTTTACTCCAGCTTTTGAATCATTTTACTCTGGCTTTATGTACCATTTTACTCTGGCTTTATGAATCATTTTACTCTGGCTTTATGTAACATTTTATTCTGGTTTATGAATGTTTTTACGCGGGCTTTATGTACCATTTTACTCTGGCTTTATGAATCATTTTACTCTGGCTTTATGAATCATTTTACTTTGGCTTTATGAATCAGTTTACTCTGGTTTTATGCACCATTTTACTCTGGCTTTATGAATCATTTTACTCCAGTTTTATGTACTGTTTTACTCTGACTTTATGTATCATTTTATTCTGGCTTTATGTATCATTTTACTCTGGTTTTATGAATCATTTTACTCTGGCTTTATGTATCATTTTACTCCGGCTTTATGAATAATTTTACTTTGGCTTTATGTACATTTTTACTATGGCTTAATGATGGATTTTACTCTGGCTTTATGTACCATTTTACTCTGGCTTTATAAATCATTTTACTCTGGCTTTATGTACCATTTTACTCCATCTTTAGGAATCATTTTACTCTGGCTTTATGAATCATTTTACTCTGGCTTTATGTACCATTTTACTCCAGCTTTAGGATTCTTTTTACTCTGGCTTTATGAATCATTTTACTCCAGCTTTATGAATCATTTTACTCTGGTTTATGAATCATTTTACTCTGGCTTAATGAATAATTTTACTCTGGCTTTATGTACCTTTTACTCCCGCTTCATTAATCATTTTACTCTGGTTTCATGAATCATTTTACTCCAGCTTTATGAATCATTTTACTCTGGCTTTATGTACCATTTTCCTCTGGCTTTATGAATCATTTTACTCTGTCTTTCTGCATCACTTTACTCCAGCTTTATGAATCATTTTACTCTAGCTTTATGTATCATTTCACTCCACTTTAGCAATCATTTTCCTCTGGCTTTATGAATCATTTTCCTCTGTCTTTCTGTATCACTTTACTCCAGCTTTATGAATCATTTTACTCTAGCTTTATGTATCATTTCACTCCGGCTTTAGCAATCATTTTACTCTGGTTTATGAATCATTTTACTCTGGTTTATGAATCATTTTACTCTGGCCTAATGAATCATTTTACTCTGGCTTTATGTACCATTTTACTCCAGCTTTAAGAAACATTTTACTCTGGTTAATGAATCATTTTCTTTCAGTTTTATGAATCATTTTACTCTGGCTTTATGTACCATTTTATTCTGGCTCTATGAATCATTTTACTCTGGCTTTATGTATTATTTTACTCCAGCTTTATGTATCATTTTACTCTGGCTTAATGTATCATTTCACTCGGCTTTATGAATAATTTTACTCTGGCTTTATGTACCATTTTACTCTGGCTTTAGGTATCATTTTACTCTGATTTTATGTACCATTTTACTCTGGTTTTATGTACCATTTTACTCTGGCTTTATAAATCATTCTACTCTGGTTTATTAAAGATTTTACTCTGGTTTATGAATCATTTTACTCAGGTTTATGAATCATTTTCCTCTTTTTTTATGTATCATTTTACTCCAGCTTTATGAACCATTTTACTGTGGCTTTATGTACAATTGTACTCTGGCTTCATGTATCCTTAGTCAGGTTTTATGTACAATTTGTACTCTGGCTTTATGTACCATTTTATTCAGGCTTTCTGAATGATTTTACTCTGGCTTTATGAATCATTTTACTCTAGCTTTATGTACCATTTTACTATGGCTTTATGAATCATTTTACTCTGGCTTTATGTACCATTTTACTCTGGCTTTATGTATCACTTTACTCCGGGTTTATGTGCCATTGTACTCTGGCTTTACGTCTCATTTTACTCTGGCTTTATGTACCATTTTACTCTGGCTTTATGAATGATTTTACTCTGGCTTTATGTACCATTTTACTCTGGCTTTATAGATAATTTTACTCTGCCTTTATGTACCATTTTACTATGGCTTTACGAAGGATTTTACTCTGGCTTTATGTACCATTTTTCTCTGACTTTATGAATCATTTTCCTCTGACTTTATGTACCATTTTACTCCAGCTTTAGGAATCATTTTACTCTGGCTTTATGAATCATTTTCGTGTGGCTTTATATATCATTTTACTCCAGCTTTGTGAATCATTTTACTCTGACTTTATGAGTCATTTTACTCCAGCTTTATGAATAATTTTACTCTGGTTTATGAATCATTTTACTCTGGCTTTATGTACCATTTTCCTCCGGCTTCATGAATCATTTTACTCTAGTTTATGAATCATTTTCCTCCAGCTTTATGAATCATTTTACTCTGACTTTATGTACCATTTTACTCTGGCTTTATAAATCATTTTACTCTGGCTTTATGTGTCACTTTACTCCAGCTTTATGAATCATTTTACTCTGGCTTTATATATCATTTCACTCAGGCTTTAGGTATCATTTTACTCCAGTTTTATGTACCATTTTACTCAGGCATTATGTTTCTTTTTACTCTAGCTTTATGTACCATTTTACTCTGGCTTTAGGTATCATTTTACTCTAGCTTTATGTACCATTTTACTATGGCATTATGAATCATTTTACTCTGGCTTTATGTACCATTTTACTCTCGCTTTATGTATCACTTTACTCCAGGTTTATGTGCCATTGTACTCTGGCTTTACGTCTCATTTTACTCTGGCTTTATGTACCATTTTACTCTGGCTTTATGAATGATTTTACTCTGGCTTTATGTACCATTTTGCTCCAGCTTTAGGAATCATTTTACTCTGGCATAATGAATCATTTTACTCCAGCTTTATGTATCATTTTACTCAAGCTTTATGAATCATTTTACTCTGAATTTATGTGTCATTTCACTCGGCTTTATGAATGATTTTACTCCGGTTTATGAATCATTTTACTCTGGCTTTATGAATACTTTTACTCTGGCTTTATGTACCATTTTACTCTGGCTTTAGGTATCATTGTACTCCGATTTTATGTACCATTTTACTCTGGCTTTATGTTTCATTTTACTCTAGCTTTATGTACCATTTTCTCTCGCTTTATGAATCACTTTACTCTGGCTTTATGAATCATTTTACTCTGGCTTTATGAGCCATTTTTTCCAGCTTTATGAATCATTTTACTCTGGCTTTGTGTATAATTTTACTCCGTCTTTATGAATCATTTTCCTCTGGCTTTATGTACCATTTTACTCTGGCTTTCTGAACCATTTTACTCTGGCTTTATGTACCATTTTACTCTGTCTTTATGTGTCATTCTTCTCTCGCTTTATGAATCATTTTACTCTGGATTTATGTACCATTTGACTCTGGCTTTATGAATAATTTTACTCTGGCTTTATGTATAATTTTACTCCGTCTTTATGAATCATTTTACTCTGGCTTTATGTACCATTTTACTTTGGCTTTATGAATAATTTTACTCTGGTTTTATGTACCATTTTCCTCTGGCTTTATGAATCATCTTACTCTGGCTTTTTGAATAATTTTACTCTGTCTTTATGTATCATTTTAGTCTGGCTTTATGAGCCATTTTACTCTGGCTTTATGAATCATTTTACTCTTGTTTTATGTACCATTTTACTCTGGCTTTATGCATCATTTTACTCTGGCTTTATGAATACTTTTACTCTGGCTTTATGTACCATTTTATTCTTGCTTTAGGTATCATTTTACTCCGATTTTATGTACCATTTTACTCTGGCTTTGTTTCATTTTACTCTAGCTTTATGTACCATTTTCTCTGGCTTTATGATTCACTTTAATCTGGCTTTATGAATCATTTTACTCTGGCTTTCTGAACCATTTTTCTCCAGCTTTATGAATCATTTTACTCTGGCTTTATGTATAATTTTACTCTGCCTTTATGAATCATTTTACTCTGGCTTTATGTACAATTTTACTTTGGCTTTATGAATAATTTTACTCTGTCTTTATGTATCATTTTAGTCTGGCTTTATGAGCCATTTTACTCTGGCTTTATGTACCATTTTACTCTGGCTTTATGTATCATTCTACTCTGGCTTTATGAATCATTTTACTCTGGGTTTATGTACCATGTAACTCCGGCATTTTAAATAATTTTACTCTGGCTTTATGAATCATTTTACTGTGGTTGTATGTATGAGTTCACGCCGGCTTTATGAATAATTTTACTCTGGCTTTATGAATGAGTTTACTCTGCTTTTTAAATCATTTTACCCTGGCTTTATTAATCATTTTACTCTGGCTTTATGTAACATTTTATTCTGGTTTATGAATGTTTTTACTTGGGCTTTATGTACCATTTTACTCCTTCTTTATGAGTCATTTTACTCTGGCTTTATGAATCATTTTACTCTGGCTTTATGAATCAATTTGCTTTGGCTTTATGAATCATTTTACTCTGGTTTTATGTACCATTTTACTCTGGCTTTATGAATCATTTTACTCTGGCTTTATAAACCATTTTTCTCCGGCTTTATGAATCATTTTACTCTGGCTTTATGTATAATTTTACTCCGTCTTTATGAATCATTTTACTCTGGCTTTATGTACTGTTTTACTTTGGCTTTATGAATAATTTTACTCTGGTTTTATGTACCATTTTACTTCGGCTTTATGAATTATTTTACTCCGGGTTTATGCATCATTTTACTCTGGCTTTTTGAATCATTTTACTTTTTCTTTATGTATCATTTTACTCTGGCTTTATGAACCATTTTACTCTGGCTTTATGTACCATTTTACTCGGGCTTTATGTATCATTCTACTCTGGTTTTATGAATCATTTTACTCTGGATTTATGTACCATGTTACTCTGGCATTTTAAATCATTTTACTTTGGCTTTATGAATCATTTTACTGTTGCTTTGTGTATGATTTTACTCAGGCTTTATGAATTATTTTACTCTGGCTTTATGAATGAGTTTACTCTGGCATTTTGAATAATTTTACCCTGTCTTTATTAAACATTTTACTCTGGCTTCATGTACAGTGTTACTCAGGCTTTATGAGTTACTTTACTGCAGCTTTTGAATCATTTTACTCTGGATTTATGTACCATTTTACTCTGGCTTAATGAATCATTTTACTCTTGCTATCTGTAGTGTTTTTCTCTGGCTTTATAAATCATTTTACTCTGCCTTTATGAATCATTTTACAATGCCTTTAAGTACCATTTTACTCCGTCTTTATGAGTCATTTTACGCTGGTTTTATGAATCATTTTACTCTGGCTATATGAATCATTTTACTTTGGCTTTATGAATCATTTTACTCTGGTTTTATGTACCATTTTACTCTGGCTTTATGAATCATTTTACTCCAGTTTTATGTACTGTTTTACTCTGACTTTATGTGTCATTTTATTCTGGCTTTTGGTATCATTTTACTCCGGCTTTATGAGTCATTTTACTTTGGCTTTATGTACAATTTTACTATGGCTTAATGAAGGATTTTACTCTGGCTTTATGTACCATTTTACTCTGGCTTTATAAATCATTTTACTCTGGCTTTATGTACCATTTTACTCCAGCTTTAGGAATCATTTTACTCTGGCTTTATGAATCATTTTACTCTGGCTTTATGTACCATTTTACTCCAGCTTTAGGAATCTTTTTACTCTGGCTTTATGAATCATTTTCCTCCGGCTTTATGAATCATTTTACTCTGGTTTATGAATCATTTTACTCTGGCTTAATGAATAATTTTACTCCAGCTTTATGAATCATTTTACTCTGGCATTATGTACCATTTTACTCTGGCTTTATGAATTATTTTACTCTGTCTTTCTGTATCACTTTAATCCAGCTTTATGAATCATTTTACTCTAGCTTTATGTATTATTTCACTCCAGCTTTAACTATCATTTTACTCTAGTTTATGAATCATTTTACTCTGGTTTAAAGAATCATTTTACTCTGGCTTTATGTACCATTTTACTCCGGCTTTAGCAATCATTTTACTCTGGTTTATGAATCATTTTACTTTAGTTTATGAATCATTTTACTCTGACTTTATGTACCATTTTACTCTTGCTTTATGAATCATTTTACTCCAGTTTTATGTACTGTTTTACTCTTACTTTATGTCTCATTTTATTCTGGCTTTTTGTATCATTTTACTCTGGTTTTATGAATCATTTTACTCTGGCTTTATGTACCACTTTACTCTGGCTTTATAAATCATTTGACTCTGGCTTTATGTACCATTTTACTCCAGCTTTAGGAATCATTTTACTCTGGCTTTATGAATCATTTTACTCTGTCTTTCTGTATCACTTTACTCCAGCTTTATGAATCATTTTACTCTAGCTTTATGTATCATTTCACTTCGGCTTTAGCAATCATTTTACTCTGGTTTATGAATCATTTTACTCTGGTTTATGAATCATTTTACTCTGGCTTAATGAATCATTTTAGTCTGGCTTTATGTACCATTTTACTCCTCAACCAAGTTACAAAGTGGAATTTGCATCCAAATATACCAAAAAGAAAAGTGTCCGAGGTACAAAAAGGAAATAATCCAGTTACCATCTAAAATCGGCTTTATTGTAGAAAAAATGCACAGGCAGGCTAAAACATTAACGCCTTGTATGTTAACCACAGCGTTTTCGTCTTGTTGTATAGACTTCCTCAGATAAAATCCCATATACACAAATCCCTTATTTATACTAAGTCAAATAAGTAATAAACCAATTAACCAATAAAGAAACTGATTGATTTAAACCTTTAAAAGCATACAACTGTATGTATTGTCAGTGAAGGGAGAACATCTTAAAAAAAGAAAACATTGTTTTTGTCTTGCATTATAAAGGCATCTGAATAATATCTTGTTATAAATAATAGTACAAAAAACATATGTTGGAAAGTATTAAAACATTCTTAAAATCCTGGTATTTAAAACCAAATAAATATGTATGAGTTATAAAAAAGGAAAAATGTTGCATTAAATACATAAAACTTCCATTCAAAAGAAATTCTGTTCCTACATAAGGTTCTGTGACCAAGTCTAGTGCCATCTGGTGGTCAGTATTTTAAACATTTTCCAAATTTCTTCAGAGTTTAGCTGCTCTTAGTTTTAAAAGTGGTTTAATAGATATATAGTCATTCAAACCTGGGGCATAATCTGCCTGCAGTGTTACTTGCCACCACAATTCCCTGTATTCCAGGGTGTCTTCCCATGGACCGCCTCTAATGTTATATTTAACATTTTCTAACACTAAAAAACCAAAGGTAGCACTTTTACATTCTTTAGTATGTTTAAATAGTGCATTGGTTTCTTTACCTTTTGATATTTCATAAATATGTTCATATATCCTCTTTTTTAACTTCCTTTCGGATTTACCCACATAAAAAAGGCACATATTTTACAGATGGCCAAGTAAATAATACCTTTGGTTTCACAGTTAAAATATTCTACACTACTTATCCATCTGTTTCTACTCCCCAAAAAATGTTTTTCCACATTAAGGATGTATTTACATTGATTACACCGACCGCATTTATAGGTACCCACCTTTGCCTTACTTTGCATATTCCCTGCCCTGTTTTCTAGGATATTCTTAATGCTGTTGGAATTCTTATATATAATTTTGTGGGGAATGTCTTTGAGATTTTCTAAATCTTTAATGGAAACAAATCTTTCCCATTCTCTCAAAAATATCTGTTTTACAAAATTATTTATCCCATTGTATTCTAGAACTAAGGCTTGCTCGTATTTTTTACCTTGCCATGTTTTCCTATAACTACATATTCCCTATTGTTCATAATAGGTTTAAAATGATTTGGTCTTCCGTTGACCACCTCCACTCTTATATTTCTTATAAAGTTCAATGGGTACCCTCTCTCTAAGAACATCTTTTGAAGTGGCTCACATTCATTATAAAAATCATTTTCTCCACTAGTCATTCTACTTCCCCTCACAAATTGTCCTTTTTTTCAATGTTCTTCTTACAATGTGCTGGATGGCAACTATCATAATGCAAATAAGAGTTACAAAAGGTCGGTTTTCTGTATATTCTACTTTCAAAATGTGTCCCTATTTTATATATTTCAATGTCCAGATAAAACAAATTATTTTCAGAAATATTGTGGGTAAACTTCAAAAATGTAGTTGTGTTATTCAAATAGGACATAAAATTATCAAATTTTTCTCTACCTGCGGTCCAAAAAATTACTATGTCATCCAGAAACCTACGGTATAAGGTCCAACAATCTTTAAAATCTGAATTAAATGTATATTTTTCTTCCCATTTGATAAGGACCAAGTTAGCGTAGGTGGGAGCACAAGCTGCTCCCATCGCTACCCCCTGTATCTGCTTGTAAAACTCTCCATTAAAATATATAAAATTGTTCTTTAAAATTAGGTCCATTAACCAAAGACATACTAATTTGTCATCCTGTGATAATATATTATCTTCAAAAACTATATCTTCCAACATGTCCATTCCTTCCTTATGTGGTATCGAAGAAAATAGATCAATAATATCTATGGTTATGAACAAAAGATTATCTTGATACAAATCATCTGTTATTTCCCTTAATAAGTCCCAGGAGGCCCTTAATATTGTATTCTTGTTAAACCAAAGTTTTTTAAGTTTTTGATCTTAGCCAGGCTATGTGTTTTGGGCCCTTCTGCTGACACAATTGGTGTAAAGGGTGGGTCCCATTCACATTTATGGATTTTAGGTATCCCAAAGATAGCTGGTACTCTGGGTTTCTCTACCATTAAAAAAAGAAAAGTGTTATTGTCTATTAGTCCTTCATATAATATTTCTTTTAAACTGAGATCTATTTTATTGTATGCAATATTGATTTTGTTTATTGAAACACTAGAGTATTTCGTATCGTCACACAATATTGTGTGCATTTTACTTTCGTATAAAATATTCTCCATTAGTACCACCCCACCCCCCTTATCTGGTTTCATAACTCTTAGGTTTTTGTCCCCTTTCAGTTGGATCAAAATTTCTTTCTCCTCCTTATTAGGGTTCCCCTTAAAAAAAACATATTATCTTGTTTTCTTCTTATTTCTGATTCCAAAACTTTTTCTAAATTTCTCAATTGGGGATGCAGTGGGGGGTTAAAAGTACTTTTTTGTTTTAGTTCACTTGTGGGTATATCCTGACAATAAAATGTTTAGATTTACTTTTCTTAGAAACATCTTAATATCCAACAGGCTCCTGGTGACGTCACCTTTTTTATGGGGAATATATTTAAAACCTTTGGAAAGCAGGGAAAAAAAATATTTCTTTAATATGGTGTTACTAAAATTGTATATAGTAAAGTTGTTATATGTATTCTTATTTCCATCAGTCAGAATTTGACTAACAGGGGGGTGGGCTGGGTGGTGTTCTTTTAATACCTCCCCCTCCTCCCCCCCCTCTAATCAGAAAATGTGAATCCTGTTGCCCCCTTTTATTGTTCAATCTCACCGACCTACGCAAGGGCAGAAATTCTCTTTCATAATCCTGACAATCATCGTAAGGAATATCACCAGTGTTATTTTCCTTTTTATCGAATGATGATACCTGGTTGTATCCAAGGTGTTTGTTATATGAAAAACTAGGCTTAGAGTAACAGGTTTTGTTGTCATAGTCACTAATGTCCCCTTCCAATTTATTCATTTTTCTAGTAACCAATTCATTACTTTTTTTATCAATCTCTTCCCTCATAACAAAATATTTGGCTTTCTCCTCCTCAATACTAAAAATTAAATCAGTTTTGATCTGTTGATCTATTTGTTCTATTTCTTTTTGTAATTGTTCCTGACATTTTATGTTCTCCCTAATCATCAAACGTAGCATGTCTAAACCACACTTATTAAAAAGTTCAATCAGTTCTTTATAAAAATCAGAATCATATTGCACATTGTTGGGAAATTTGTAGACCCGAAGGCCCTTTGGCACAATTTCCCTTGAAATACATTCTTTCAAATACTCATTTTCTATCGTATATGTTCTATATTTAAACATCATTTTATACAAATTGTCCAGTTTAGAACGGTAGGAAATGCCAGTTCCATGTTGCTTACTCAGGTTCGTTTTAGTTTTAAAAGAGTATTTAGCATATAACCAGTCCTTAATTTCTTTGACATTGGTGGCATTATTAGAGTGCTCAGTACCTGAGTAATTAACTCTGATGTCTGTTTTTCTCTGTCCCTTTTCAACGTGCCAAATTCCATTATTTTCATTGCCAACACTCTGGAATATAGTGGGTGTATTGCCTGGATCAAAGGTAGGACCATGGAACTCCTGAGGTTTGCCGACTTCTTCTGAAATGCCTATAAGCTCCCTCACTTGTTCGTACTCACCTATAAAACCACCATTACCTACTCCTTGATGCTGAGCCATATTCCAACAGTTCTTCACTGGTGATTGGCTGATGGGCATCAACAGGTCAATCAATTCCATGAGTTGACCAATAAGCTTACGAGTTTGACCTGTCTCGTCTGACCCCCTTGCTTCCGATGGCATACACGAGTCCATCCTTCTTGCAGGAAAAAACACCACAACCAAGTTACAAAGTGGAAATTGCACCCAAATATACCAAAAAGAAAAGTGTCCGAGGTGCAAAAAGGAAAGAATCCAGTTACCATCCAAAATCGGCTTTATTGTAGAAAAAATGCGTAGGCAGGCTAAAACATTAATGCCTTGTATGTTAACCAGAGCGTTTTCGTCTTGTTGTATAGACTTCCTCAGATAAAATCCCATATACACAAATCCCTTATTTATACTAAGTCAAATAAGTAATAAACCAATTAACCAATAAAGAAACTGATTGATTTAAACCTTTAAAAGCATACAACTGTATGTATTGTCAGTGAAGGGAGAACATCTTAAAAATTCTTTTTTTAAGATGTTCTCCCTTCACTGACAATACATACAGTTGTATGCTTTTAAAGGTTTAAATCAATCAGTTTCTTTATTGGTTAATTGGTTTGTTACTTATTTGACTTAGTATAAATAAGGGATTTGTGTGTATGGGATTTTACCTGAGGAAGTCTATACAACAAGACGAGAACGCTGTGGTTAACATACAATGCGTTAATGTTTTAGCCTGCCTGTGCATTTTTTCTACAATAAAGCCGATTTTGGATGGTAACTGGATTCTTTCCTTTTTGCACCGCGGACACTTTAACATTTTACTCCTGCTTTAAGAATCATTTTACTCTGGTTAATGAATCATTTTCCTCCAGTTTTATGAATCATTTTACTCTGGCTTTATGTACTCCACCTTAATGAATCATTTTACTCTGGCTTTATGTATTATTTCACTCATAGGTTCATAGGTAGGTACTAGGCTATTGGTCCAAGGGCCTAAGTAAGCCTAGCCAACAAGGCTCCCTGGCTTATGCCACCCAAGAAAGTTATTTCCTGTGGCCGTGTCGAGCAGAGCCACAGAAGTGATCCCCAGGGTGTATTCCCTATTTCCCATCCGCTCATCAAGATTTTTCTTGAAGAGTGCTAATGAGGAACTTTGCTTGACATAAATGGGTAACTTGTTCGGCTTTATGAATCATTTTACTCTGGTTTATGAATCATTTCACTCTGGCTTTATGAATAATTTTACTCTGGCTTTATGTACCATTTTACTCTGGCTTTATGAATCATTCTACTCTGGTTTATGAAAGATTTTACTCTGGTTTATGAATCATTTTCCTCTTGCTTTATGTATCATATTACTCCAGCTTTATGAACCATTTTACTGTGGCATTATGTACGATTGTACTCTGGCTTTATGTATCCTTAGTCAGGTTTTATGTACATTTTTACTCTGGCTTTATGTACCATTTTATTCAGGCTTTATGAATGATTTTACTCCGGCTTTATGAATCATTTTACTCTACCTTTATGTACCATTTTACTCTAGCTTTATGAATCATTTTACATTGGCGTTATGTACCATTTTACTCTGGCTTTATGTATCACTTTACTCCAGGTTTATGTACCATTGTACTCTGGCTTTATGAATGATTTTACTCAGGCTTTGTGTACCATTTTACTCTGACTTTATGGATAATTTTACTCTGCCTTTATGTACCATTTTACTATGGCTTTATGAAGGATTTTACTCTGGCTTTATGTAACATTTTACTCTGACTGTCTGTACCATTTTACTCTGGCTTTATGTACCATTCTACTCTGGCTTTATGAATCATTTTACTCTGACTTTATGTACCATTTTACTCTGACTTTATGAATCATTTTACTCTGGCTTTATGTATCATTTCACTCCTGCTTTAGGTATCATTTTACTCCGGTTTTATGTTCCATTTTACTCTGGCATTATGTTTCATTTTACTCTAGCTTTATGTACCATTTTACTCTGGCTTTATGTACCATTTTGCTCCAGCTTTAGGAATCATTTTACTCTGGCATTATGAATCATTTTACTCTGGCTTTATGTATCATTTTACTCCAGCTTTATGAATCATTTTACTCTGGATTTATGTACCATTTTACTCTGGCTTTAGGTATCATTTTACTCTGATTTTATGTACCATTTTACTCTGGCTTTATGTTTCATTTTACTCTGGCTTTATGAACCATTTCTCTCTGGCTTTATGAATCATTTTACTCTGGCTTTATGTATAATTTTACTCTGTCTTTATGAATCATTTTACTCTGGCTTTATGTACCATTTTACTCTGGCTTTATGAATAATTTTTCTCCGGATTTATGAATCATTTTACTCTGGCTTTTTTAATCATTTTACTCTGTCTTTATGTATCATTTTACTCTTCTTTATGAACCATTTTACTCTGGCTTTATGTACCATTTTACTCTGGCTTTATGTATCATTCTACTCTGGCTTTATGAATCATTTTACTCTGGATTTATGCACCATGTTACTCCAGCATTTTAAATCATTTTACTCTGGCTTTATGAATCATTTTACTGTGGTTTTATGTGTGAGTTTATGCCGGCTTTATGAATCATTTTACTCTGGCTTTATGAATGAGTTTACTCTGGGTTTTTGAATAATTTTGCCCTGGCTTTATTAATCATTTTACTCTGGCTTCATGTACAGTGTTATTCAGGCTTTATGAGTTACTTTACTCCAGCTTTTGAATCATTTTACTCTGGCTTTATGTAACATTTTATTCTGGTTTATGAATACTTTTACTCTGGCTTTATGTACCATTTTACTCTGGCTTTAGGTATCATTTTACTCTGATTGTATGTACCATTTTACTCTGGCTTTATGTTTCATTTTACTCTAGCTTTATGTACCATTTTACTCTGGTTTTATGTACCATTTTACTCTGGCTTTATGAATCATTTTACTCTGGCTATATGAACCATTTTTCTCCGGCTTTATGAATCATTTTACTCTGGCTTTATGTATAATTTTACTCAGTCTTTATGAATCATTTTACTCTGGCTTTATGTACCATTTTACTTTGGCTTTATGAATAATTTTACTCTGGTTTTATGCACCATTTTAATCTAGCTTTATCAATCATTTTACTCCCAGTTTATGAGTCATTTTACTCTGGCTTTATGTACCATTTTACTCTGGCTTTATGTATCATTTTACTCTGGCTTTATGAATCATTTTACTATGGATTTATGTACCATGTTACTCCGGCATTTTAAATCATTTTACTCTGGCTTTATGAATCATTTTAATGTGGCTTTATGTATGATTTTACTCCGGCTTTATGAAT
Source organism: Protopterus annectens (assembly GCF_019279795.1). NCBI lineage: Eukaryota > Metazoa > Chordata > Ceratodontiformes > Protopteridae > Protopterus > Protopterus annectens. The sequence goes on along the minus strand of NC_056748.1, from coordinate 86,990,701 downwards.
TATTTTACTCTGGCTTTATGAATGAGTTTACTCTGGAATTTTGAATCATTTTACCCTGCCTTTATTAATCATTTTACTCTGGCTTCAAGTACAGTATTATTCAGGCTTTATGAGTTACTTTACTCCAGCTTTTGAATCATTTTACTCTGGATTTATGTACCATTTTATTCTGGTTTATGAATGTTTTTACTCGGGCTTTATGTACCATTTTACTTTGGCTTTATGACTCATTTTATTCTGGCTTTATGAATCATTTTACTCTTGCTATCTGTACTGTTTTTCTCTGGCTTTATAAATTATTTTATTCTGCCTTTATGAATCATTTTACAATGTCTTTAAGTACTATTTTAGTATGTCTTTATGATTCATGTTACTCTGGCTTTATGAATCATTTTACTCTGGATTTATGTACCATTTTACTCTGGCTTTATGAATCATTTTGCTCCGGGTTTATGAACCATTTTACTCTGGCTTTTTGAATCATTTTACTCTGTCTTTATGTATCATTTTACTCTGGCTTTATGAACCATTTTACTCTGGCTTTATGTACCATTTTACTCTGTCTTTATGTGTCATTCTTCTCTCGCTTTATGAATCATTTTACTCTGGATTTATGTACCATTTGACTCTGGCTTTATGAATAATTTTACTCTGGCTTTATGTATAATTTTACTCCGTCTTTATGAATCATTTTACTCTGGCTTTATGTACCATTTTACTTTGGCTTTATTAATAATTTTACTCTGGTTTTATGTACCATTTTCCTCTGGCTTTATGAATCATCTTACTCTGGCTTTTTGAATAATTTTACTCTGTCTTTATGTATCATTTTAGTCTGGCTTTATGAGCCATTTTACTCTGGCTTTATGAATCATTTTACTCTTGTTTTATGTACCATTTTACTCTGGCTTTATGCATCATTTTACTCTGGCTTTATGAATACTTTTACTCTGGCTTTATGTACCATTTTATTCTTGCTTTAGGTATCATTTTACTCCGATTTTATGTACCATTTTACTCTGGCTTTGTTTCATTTTACTCTAGCTTTATGTACCATTTTCTCTGGCTTTATGAATCACTTTAATCTGGCTTTATGAATCATTTTACTCTGGCTTTCTGAACCATTTTTCTCCAGCTTTATGAATCATTTTACTCTGGCTTTATGTATAATTTTACTCTGCCTTTATGAATCATTTTACTCTGGCTTTATGTACAATTTTACTTTGGCTTTATGAATAATTTTACTCTGTCTTTATGTATCATTTTAGTCTGGCTTTATGAGCCATTTTACTCTGGCTTTATGTACCATTTTACTCTGGCTTTATGTATCATTCTACTCTGGCTTTATGAATCATTTTACTCTGGGTTTATGTACCATGTAACTCCGGCATTTTAAATCATTTTACTCTGGCTTTATGAATCATTTTACTGTGGTTTTATGTATGAGTTCACGCCGGCTTTATGAATAATTTTACTCTGGCTTTATGAATGAGTTTACTCTGCTTTTTAAATCATTTTACCCTGGCTTTATTAATCATTTTACTCTGGCTTTATGTAACATTTTATTCTGGTTTATGAATGTTTTTACTTGGGCTTTATGTACCATTTTACTCCTTCTTTATGAGTCATTTTACTCTGGCTTTATGAATCATTTTACTCTGGCTTTATGAATCAATTTGCTTTGGCTTTATGAATCATTTTTCTCTGGTTTTATGTACCATTTTACTCTGGCTTTATGAATCATTTTACTCTGGCTTTATGAACCATTTTTCTCCGGCTTTATGAATCATTTTACTCTGGCTTTATGTATAATTTTACTCCATCTTTATGAATCATTTTACTCTGGCTTTATGTACTGTTTTACTTTGGCTTTATGAATAATTTTACTCTGGTTTTATGTACCATTTTACTTCGGCTTTATGAATTATTTTACTCCGGGTTTATGCATCATTTTACTCTGGCTTTTTGAATCATTTTACTTTTTCTTTATGTATCATTTTACTCTGGCTTTATGAACCATTTTACTCTGGCTTTATGTACCATTTTACTCGGGCTTTATGTATCATTCTACTCTGGTTTTATGAATCATTTTACTCTGGATTTATGTACCATGTTACTCTGGCATTTTAAATCATTTTACTTTGGCTTTATGAATCATTTTACTGTTGCTTTGTGTATGATTTTACTCAGGCTTTATTAATTATTTTACTCTGGCTTTATGAATGAGTTTACTCTGGCATTTTGAATAATTTTACCCTGTCTTTATTAAACATTTTACTCTGGCTTCATGTACAGTGTTATTCAGGCTTTATGAGTTACTTTACTGCAGCTTTTGAATCATTTTACTCTGGATTTATGTACCATTTTACTCTGGCTTAATGAATCATTTTACTCTTGCTATCTGTAGTGTTTTTCTCTGGCTTTATGAATCATTTTACTCTGGCTTTATGTATAATTTTACTCCGTCTTTATGAATCATTTTACTCTGGCTTTATGTACCATTTTACTCTGGCTTTATGAATAATTTTTCTCCGGATTTATGAATCATTTTCCTCTGGCTTTTTTAATCATTTTACTCTGTCTTTATGTATCATTTTACTCTTCTTTATGAACCATTTTACTCTGGCTTTATGTATCATTCTACTCTGGCTTTATGAATCATTTTACTCTGGATTTATGCACCATGTTACTCCAGCATTTTAAATCATTTTACTCTGGCTTTATGAATCATTTTACTGTGGTTTTATGTGTGAGTTTATGCCGGCTTTATGAATCATTTTACTCTGGCTTTATGAATGAGTTTACTCTGGCTTTTTGAATAATTTTGCCCTGGCTTTATTAATCATTTTACTCTGGCTTCATGTACAGTGTTATTCAGGCTTTATGAGTTACTTTACTCCAGCTTTTGAATCATTTTACTCTGGCTTTATGTAACATTTTATTCTGGTTTATGAATACTTTTACTCTGGCTTTATGTACCATTTTACTATGGCTTTAGGTATCATTTTACTCTGATTGTATGTACCATTTTACTCTGGCTTTATGTTTCATTTTACTCTAGCTTTATGTACCATTTTACTCTGGTTTTATGTACCATTTTACTCTGGCTTTATGAATCATTTTACTCTGGCTATATGAACCATTTTCTCCGGCTTTATGAATCATTTTACTCTGGCTTTATGTATAATTTTACTCAGTCTTTATGAATCATTTTACTCTGGCTTTATGTACCATTTTACTTTGGCTTTATGAATAATTTTACTCTGGTTTTATGCACCATTTTAATCTAGCTTTATCAATCATTTTACTCCCGGTTTATGAGTCATTTTACTCTGGCTTTTTGAATCATTTTACTCTGTCTTTATGTATCATTTTATTCTGGCTTTATGAACCATTTTACTCTGGCTTTATGTACCATTTTACTCTGGCTTTATGTATCATTCTACTCTGGCTTTATGAATCATTTTACTATGGATTTATGTACCATGTTACTCCGGCATTTTAAATCATTTTACTCTGGCTTTATGAATCATTTTACTGTGGCTTTATGTATGATTTTACTCCGGCTTTATGAATTATTTTACTCTGGCTTTATGAATGAGTTTACTCTGGAATTTTGAATCATTTTACCCTGCCTTTATTAATCATTTTACTCTGGCTTCAAGTACAGTATTATTCAGGCTTTATGAGTTACTTTACTCCAGCTTTTGAATCATTTTACTCTGGCTTTATGTACCATTTTATTCTGGTTTATGAATGTTTTTACTCGGGCTTTATGTACCATTTTACTTTGGCTTTATGACTCATTTTATTCTGGCTTTATGAATCATTTTACTCTTGCTATCTGTACTGTTTTTCTCTGGCTTTATAAATTATTTTATTCTGCCTTTATGAATCATTTTACAATGTCTTTAAGTACTATTTTAGTATGTCTTTATGATTCATGTTACTCTGGCTTTATGAATCATTTTACTCTGGCTTTATGAATCATTTTACTCTGGTTTTATGTACCATTTTACTCTGGCTTTATGAATCATTTTACTCCAATTTTATGTACTGTTTTACTCTGACTTTATGTCTCATTTTATTCTGGCTTTATGCATCATTTTACTCTGGTTTTATGAATCATTTTACTCTGTCTTTATGTATCATTTTACTCCGGCTTTCTGAGTCATTTTACTTTAGCTTTATGTACAATTTTACTATGGCTTAATGAAGGATTTTACTCTGGCTTTATGTAACATTTTACTCTGGCTGTAGAAATCTTTTTACTCTGGCTTAATGAATAATTTTACTCTGGCTTTATGTACCATTTACTCCAGCTTCATTAATCATTTTACTCTGGTTATATGAATAATTTTACTCCAGCTTATGAATCATTTTACTCTGACTTGATGTACCATTTTACTCTGGCTTTATGAATCATTTTACTCTGTCTTTCTGTATCACTTTACTCCAGCTTTATGAATCATTTTACTCTAGCTTTATGTATCATTTCACTCCGGCTTTAGCAATCATTTTAGTCTGGTTTATGAATCATTTTACTCTGGTTTATGACTCATTTTACTCTGGCTTAATGAATCATTTTACTCTGGCTTTATGTACCATTTTACTCCTCAACCAAGTTACAAAGTGGAAATTGCACCCAAATATACCAAAAAGAAAAGTGTCTGATGTGCAAAAAGGAAAGAATCCAGTTACCATCCAAACTCGGCTTTATTGTAGGAAAAATGCACAGGCAGGCTAAAACATTGACACCTTGTATGTTAACCACAGCATTTTCGTCTTGTTCTATAGACTTCCTCAGATAAAATCCCATATACAAATCCCTTATTTATACTAAGTCAAATAAGTAATAAACCAATTAACCAATAAAGAAACTGATTGATTTAAACCTTTAAAAGCATACAACTGTATGTATTGTCAGTGAAGGGAGAACATCTTAAAAAAAGAAAACATTGTTTTTGTCTTGCATTATAAAGGCATCTGAATAATACCTTGTTATAAATAATAGTACAAAAAACATATGTTGGAAAGTATTAAAACATTCTTAAAGTCCTGGTATTTAAAACCAAATAAATATGTATGAGTTATAAAAAAGGAAAAATGTTGTATTAAATACATAAAACTTCCATTCAAAAGAAATTCTGTTCCTACATAAGGTTCTGTGACCAAGTCTAGTGCCATCTGGGGGTTAGTATTTTAAACTTTTTCCAAATTTCTTCAGAGTTATAGGTTCATAGGTTCATAGGTTCATACTAGGCTATCTGCCCAAGGGCATTTATAAGCCTAGCCCATAGTTATGTGGCTTTCGCCACCCCTTTAGTTTGAATAAAAACTATGCCTATCATTTTTCTGTGCCTCTGTCAAGTAGTGACACTGAAGTAATCCCTGGGGTATATCTGCGATCTCCCATCCATTGGTCAAGATTCCTCTTGAACAAGGCCAGCGAGGTGCTCTGCCTCACATGTATCGGGATTTTGTTCCACAGCATAGGGAGTCTCTGGGTGATGAATCTGTCCCTCCAGCACGTTCTATTTATAACCGTGTCAAGGTTGAAGTCTCCCGCCCTTGTGGTTCTGAGGAATCTAGATTTTTTGAGGTGAAGCATATTCATCAAATCTGGGTTTGACATGGCCTTATATGTCAGGCACAGGTCACCTCTGAGCAAGCGGTATGAGACTGAATAGAGCTGGAGTTCTTTCAGTCGGGCAGCATAAGACATATTTTTGAGACCCTTTATCCTTTTGGTGAGGAACTTTTGGGGCCTTTCAAGCTGCAGCAGGTGTCTGGTCAGATACATTCCGAACGGGGCATTGTACTCAATCATAGGTCTAATGAGTGATGAGTACAGGGGGACGATGACCTCCCTTGATCTAGATGTGAATCCCTTCATGATCAGGTGGGCAATATAGAAGGTTTTCCTAACTACTTTAGCATCATGAGTGTCAAGCGAAGGCTACTGTCAACTTGGGTCCCCAGATCCCTGATGACTTTTTCTGTGCTCAGTGGATTTCCACCTATATGGTAGCTAGGGGTAACCTTGTTTTTCCCGAAGGGTATGACTATGCATTTTTTGGCGTTTAACTTCAGGCCATGGCTGTGGCACCAGTTATCCGTTTCTGTGAGGCCCTTCTGGAGGATATCTGTGTCAGATGTGTTTTCGACTATGGCGCCCAGTTTGCAGTCATCTGCAAACTTTGTCAGCCATAACCCTCCTGTGTTTGCTTGTACTTCAGAAAAGTAGATGCCGAACAAGAGTGGACCCAGGACTGAGCCCTGTGGGACACCACTTGTGACAGGCTTTGAGTCTGACATGGCTCCAGCAACTCTGACCCTGTGGGTTCTGTCACTTAGCCAGTTTGCAACCCATCTTGTGATGTATGGGTTTACATTCAAGCTGATGAGTTTTTCGATGATACCTGAGTGGGGTATTGTGTCGAAGGCCTTTGCCAGGTCGAGGTAGGCTGTATGGACTGCCTTTCCCTCATCAATGGCCTTGGTGACTGTCTCGAAAAAGTCAACCAAGTTTAAGAGGCAGGATCTGCCTTTGACAAAGCCAAACTGGGTTGGATCCAAAGTCTGCAAGTTCCCTATGTCTTTATTTATGAGTTCCATTATGATCCTCTCCATGGCTTTGCAGATAAGACTTGTCAAGCTAATGGGGTGGTAATTTCCAGGGTCTGTGGAGGCACCACCCTTATGAAGTGGGACCACAGTCGCCGTGCGCCACTCCTTGGGTACGTATCCTGAGGTGAGGCTAAGATTAAACAGCTGTCCTAACTGTGGGTTTAATTCCTCATTGAGTTCATGAAGCACACAGCCGGGGACACCATCCGGTCCCATGGATGTTGTGTTTTTTGCCTTAGTGAGGGCAGTTCTCACCTGGGCGTTGGAGATGTTTGGGGGCTACAATCCTCTGGAATAGATATCTCTCCTTTTGGGGGGGAGAAGTTTGCACTGAACATGTCAGCCAGTATGTTAGCAATGTGTGTAGGTTCAGTAATTTTCACATCATTTTGAACTAATTCTGAGCATATCTGGGAGTTTCCTCCTAGGTTTCTAACATAGCTAAAGAAGGCCTTATGATTGTCTTTAGAGTCCTTGGCGATTTTTCTCTCAAAATTTGCCTTGGATGATTTTATGAGAGCTCTTAGTTTTTTACTTATAATGATCAAAGGTGTCTTACCTTTCAAGGATTTTGCTCTATCTTGTAGTAGCTTCCTCCTTTTGTTGTAGAGCTTGTTTATGGCTGGGGTCCACCAGACTGGACGCTTGCCTTTGGTACAGAGAGTCTTAGTTTTGTTTGGGATTGCCTGATCCATGCAGTCCTGTAGGTGCTGGTAGAAGGCATTTGTAAGTGATTCAGCGGTTTGAGTAATGTTTACCACTGGCTCAGAGGCCTTAAAGGAGACCACACTAGTTTTTAGAAGTGTGAAATCGGCTTTTGAGAAGTTTTTCACTGTGGTCTTTTTGGTTCAGGGGGGGAGGGATGAGGACCTCCAGCAAGATTAGTTTATGATCTGATCTCACCAGTGAGGAGTATACTTCGGTGTTGAACATTTTGATCCCATGTTCGTGATGATGAGATCAAGTATGTTTTCTCCTCTTGTGGGGATGGTGACTAGTTGTTCCATGGCATTTGAGTTTATGAACTCCAGGAATCTTTGGGTTAGAGTGTTCGGGCTTGAGTAGTGTTCCCAGTCTATATTAGGGTAGTTGAAGTCACCTAGTATGATGGTGTTTGGAGATACATTTATCCCTCCAATGTTTTCAGGAAGGCCATGTGAGGTTCCTGAGTTTGAGAGGGTGGCCTGTAACATGCTACAAATTGCAGATCAGTCTTGCCTATGGTTAATTGCACCTGGATGGTCTCCGATGCATCGTGCATTGCCACCAACCTTGAGGTGTGGGTGTCCTTTATGAATATGGACACCCCCCCTCCTTTCTTGGTGTTGTCCGGATTTTGGGGCGGAACACATGATATGAGGTGAAACCTGTTAGTGCTGGGGTGCTCTCAGGAGCCTTGAACCAGGTTTCTGTCACAGCACAGACATCGATGTTCTCCATATTGAGAAGGGCCTCGAGTGCGTGCATCTTGAGAGTGAGACTTCTGGCATTGAGCAGCATTACCCTTAGTTTTTTTCCTTTTGGTGTTCTAGGGTGGTAGGTTTAGAATTTGAGCCTTGCCTAAAAGGCACTATGGGGTGGCAAGAGCCTTTGCCAATATCCGGAAGCCCAGGGGTGACAGGTGCAAGCCGTCCCTTGTGAAGCAGCGTGGCTTGTCCAGCATGTCATCCCAGGCAGACAGACATTGGATCCCCTTTGAATGACACCAGAATTTAAGCCAATTATTAAAGCTGATCATCTTATCACTGTATTGTGGCATCATTCTAGGTGAAGGTAGGATACTGCTCAAGGTCAGGGTCATACCTGCCTGGGCTACATAATCAGAGAGCTCCTCGATGTCCCTTTTCATGTAGTCCAAGGAGGTGCGTCGCAGGTCGTTGACACCAGCGTGGACAATGACTGAGTCACTTGTACCTGCTGTTGAGATACCTGAGTGCTTTCATTATGTGGCAGATTCTAGCCCGACAGGCAGCTTACTGTGACCTTCTCCTTACTCAGTCTGGTGAGCGGGGCGTCAGTGTGTCTGACTATGGAATCACCAATGACAAGTGTGTCTGGCATTTTGTTTGGCCTTAAGGGCTGTGACTGTTTGACACTCTGACTGTGTGGTCTATGTGTTGCATGTGTTGGGTCATGAGGTGGTAGTTGTTTGGGTGTCTGCTTTGGTGGCCTCTGCTGTTTTGGTAAATTTTGATCAGAGCCTCCAGTATGTCTTTGTGTGAGTATGTGTATGATTTGAAGTTGTGATGGTACCATGTGTGACTGGGTATGTATTGTGTGTGGTTACCTTCTCCTCCTGTCTGGTCTTGCCAGTCCTATGTTGAGAGAGCTCAGCCTCCAGTTTGGCCGTATAGTTGCATCTCGCATGTATTTGTGTTTTGTGGGAGGAGGAGAGGATTGTCTGTGTACATGAAGCAATTGTAACATTGCCTCAATATTCCCAGGTTCACCAGTTGAGCTGGAGAGGACACTAGCAACTGATCCCTCGACATACTAGAAGTAGTAGATAAAGAGACTTTCAAAGGACTCGGGGAAGTGGGTTTTAGGCTGGTGGGGTACTATCTATAATAAGAGTGCTTTATCAAGGTGCAAGTACTGTAGGAGTAAGTGCTAGGCTTTACAGATAGAGAATAGTCTACTTGGGAATCAAGTAGAGATGAACTTTCAGTTATAGGATATGCTGGTTAGATCAGCAGTACAACTCCAGGAAGGTAGTTCTAAGGGAAAATTTGAAGAGTGGAATTTAGATGGCCCGAATAGTTAACCTTGTTTAACCGCCACTGCTCTTGTGTGCAACAGTGGCAACTCAGCTTAACGCTTTAGCGTGTTTTATAGCAGGGGCTGAAGGGAGCTAGGAATTGGCCCAAAATGACCAATGGACTACTAGTTTCTGGCTGAAACTTCACCAAATCGGACAGAAAGGCCGCTCAGTGCCTCCCACTCCCACTGGTAAGCAAAGAAACTTCCCTCCTCCCTAATAAGGCAATGGATCAGTAACAGGAACTATAAACAAAGCCCAGGGATCAGCAACTCTGAAACTGGACTACTCTAGTTCAGTAAGGTGGAAAACAAGAGTTTTTGTTTTATTACAGAGATAAGGAAAAACAGACAGTAAATGCTACAAATGCTGTAAATCGGCTAGCACTTTAGTGTGTAGCCTACAGAAACAATTTGCAACAATTAGTAACTTAAAGTGCAATAAACAGTGTAAAATGCAGAAATCACTTAAAGTAGCAGTAAAACAGGCGAAATGCAGTCGCTAGCTTAATAACAGTGGGAAAGCCACAAAATACTTATATCTGGTAGAAAGTCACTCTTTTAGCTCTCTGCTGCTTGGATCACTCTGCAGGCCACCACGAGGATCTGTGCTGAGTTGGTACAAGCTGGAAAACGCGTGTTTAGCGTGTTTTATAGCAGGGGGCTGAAAGGAGCTAGGAATTGGCCCAAAGCGACCAATGGACTACTAGTTTCTGGCTGAAACTTCACCAATTCGGACAAAAAGGCTGCTCAGTGCTTCCCACTCCCACTGGTAAGCAAAGAAACTTCCCTCCTTCCTAATAAGGCAATGGATCAGTAACAGGAACTAAAAACAAAGCCCAGGGATCAGCAACTCTGAAACTGGACTACTCTAGTTCAGTAAGGTGGGAAAACAAGAGATTTTTTTTTTTTTTTTTTTTTTTACAGAGACAAAGAAAAAAACAGACAGTAAATGCTATAAATGCTTTTAAGCGGCTAGCACACTTGAGTGTGTTAGCCTACAGGTAAAATTAAGCAACAAATAACTTTCTTAAGAGTGCAAAACAGTTAATCAACACAAAAACAGTTTAAATAGAATGCAGAGCTGTATAAACAGGCTAAGATGCAGTCGCTAAGCAGTAAATATTCAAAAAGCCAGAAAAAAATACTTAAATCAGTTATAGCAAATACAGTTATAACAAATTCTCTGGAATATACTGTATATTTCCAATATGTTTGAGAAGGACAGTCAGAACACAAGAAGGTTCAGGCGAAAAAGAAAAAAAAAGTTTTGTTTTACTTTTTGAAGAGGGAAAAAGGAGGAACAGAAGGCCTTATCAAATGTTCTCTCTGTATTAAGAAGAATGAGCTAATGACACTAGATTGGGAGGTGTGTCACAGTAGGGGCAGGCAACTGCAAAGCCACCTACAGAGTCAAATGAAATTTTTTAAACAGATAAGGATTTGTGAAGATTCTGAATAGACAAAGTGCTTTATATATATTAAATTATAAAAACAGTAATCTGTAAAAATAATCAAAATATACTTATATTTTGTAGCTCAGTTCCGGTCAAACAACTTCTCCAGCTTGCACTGTGTGCAGAGACAAAGACCAGAACAACAACTTTTTTTTTTTTACAAGAACACAAAAGAACCAGCCCCCACTAGCCAAGAGATAATTACACAGAGTAAATGTTTCAGTTTATACAATAGCCTAAGACAGAAAAGCACTACAGAGTCAAATGAAATTTTTTAAACAGATAAGGATTTGTGAAGATTCTGAATAGACAAAGTGCTTTATATATATTAAATTATAAAACAGTAATCTGTAAAATAATCAAAATATACTTATATTTTGTAGCTCAGTTATCAAACAACTTCTCCAGCTTGCACTGTGTGCAAAGACAAAGACCAGAACAACAACTTTTTTTTTTTACAAGAACACAAAAGAACCAGCCCCCACTAGCCAAGATATAATTACACAGAGTAAATGTTTCAGTTTATACAATAGCCTAAGACAGAAAAGCACTACAGAGTCAAATGAAACTTTTTAAACAGATAAGGATTTGTGAAGATTCTGAATAGACAAAGTGCTTTATATATATTAAATTATAAAAACAGTAATCTGTAAAAATAATCAAAATATACTTATATTTTGTAGCTCAGTTGTGGTCAAACAACTTCTCCAGCTTGCACTGTGTGCAAAGACAAAGACCAGAACAACAACTTTTTTTTTTACAAGAACACAAAAGAACCAGCCCCCACTAGCCAAGAGATAATTACACAGAGTAAATGTTTCAGTTTATACAATAGCCTAAGACAGAAAAGCACTACAGAGTCAAATGAAATTTTTTAAACAGATAAGGATTTGTGAAGATTCTGAATAGACAAAGTGCTTTATATATATTAAATTATAAAAACAGTAATCTGTAAAAATAATCAAAATATACTTATATTTTGTAGCTCAGTTGCGGTCAAACAACTTCTCCAGCTTGCACTGTGTGCTGCTCTTAGTTTTAAAAGTGGTTTAATAGATATATAGTCATTCAAACCTGGGGCATAATCTGCCTGCAGTGTTACTTGCCACCACAATTCCCTGTATTCCAGGGTGTCTTCTCATGGACCGCCTCTAATGTTATATTTAACATTTTCTAACACTAAAAAACCAAAGGTAGCACTTTTACATTCTTTATTATGTTTAAATAGTGCATTGGTTTCTTTACCTTTTGATATTTCATAAATATGTTCATATATCCTCTTTTTTAACTTCCTTTCAGATTTACCCACATAAAAAGAGGCACATATTTTACAGATGGCCAAGTAAATAATACCTTTGGTTTCACAGTTAAAATATTCTACACTACTTATCCATCTGTTTCTACTCCCCAAAAAACATTTTTCCACATTAAGGATGTATTTACATTGATTACACCAACCGCATTTATAGGTACCCACCTTTGCCTTACTTTGCATATTCCCTGCCCTGTTTTCTAGGATATTCTTAATGCTGTTGGAATTCTTATATATAATTTTGTGGGGAATGTCTTTGAGATTTTCTAAATCTGTAATGGAAACAAATCTTTCCCATTCTCTCAAAAATATCTGTTTTACAAAATTATTAATCCCATTGTATTCTAGAACTAAGGCTTGCTCGTATTTTTTACCTTGCTCAACATGTTTTCCTATAACTACATATTCCCTATTGTTCATAATAGGTTTAAACTTATTTGGTCTTCCGTTGACCACCTCCTCTCTTATATTTGTTATAAAGTTCAATGGGTACCCTCTCTCTAAGAACATCTTTTGAAGTGACTCACATTCATTATAAAAATAATTTTCTCCACTAGTCATTCTACTTCCCCTCACAAATTGTCCTTTTTTTCAATGTTCTTCTTACAATGTGCTGGATGGCAACTATCATAATGCAAATAAGAGTTACAAAAGGTCGGTTTTCTGTATATTCTTCTTTCAAAATGTGTCCCTATTTTATATATTTCAATGTCCAGATAAAACAAATTATTTTCAGAAATATTGTGGGTAAACTTCAAAAATTTAGTTGTGTTATTCAAATAGGACATAAAATTATCAAATTTTTCTCTACCTGCGGTCCAAAAAATTACTATGTCATCCAGAAACCTACAGTATAAGGTCCAACAATCTTTAAAATCTGAATTAAATATATATTTTTCTTCCCATTTGATAAGGACCAAGTTAGCGTAGGTGGGAGCACAAGCTGCTCCCATCGCTACCCCCTGTATCTGCTTGTAAAACTCTCCATTAAAATATATAAACTTGTTCTTTAAAATTAGGTCCATTAACCAAAGACATACTAATTTGTCATCCTGCGATAATATATTATCTTCAAAAACTATATCTTCCAACATTTCCATTCCTTCCTTATGTGGTATCGAAGAAAATAGATCAATAATATCTATGGTTATGAACAAAAGATTATCTTGGTACAAATCATCTGTTATTTCCCTTAATAAGTCCCAGGAGGGCCTCAATATTGTATTCTTGTTAAACCAATGTTTTTTAAGTTTTTGATCAACATATTTAGCCGGGCTATGTGTTTTGGACCCTTCTCCTGACACAATTGGTCTAAAGGGTGGGTCCCATTCACATTTATGGATTTTAGGTATCCCAAAGATAGCTGGTACTCTGGGTTTCTCTACCATTAAAAAAAGACAAGTGTTATTGTCTATTAGTCCTTCATACAATATTTCTTTTAAACTGAGATCTATTTTATTGTATGCAATATTGATTTTGTTTATTGAAACACTAGAGTATTTTGTATTGTCACACAATATTGTGTGCATTTTACTTTTGTATAAAATATTCTCCATTAGTACCACCCCACCCCCCTTATCTGGTTTCATAACCCTTAGGTTTTTGTCCCCTTTCAGTTGGGTCAAAATTTCTTTCTCCTCCTTATTAAGGTTCCCCTTAAAAAACATATTATCTTTTTTTTTCTTATTTCTGATTCCAAAACTTTTTCTAAATTTCTCAATTGGGGATGCAGTGGGGGGTTAAAAGTACTTTTTCATTTTAGTTCACTTGTGGGTATATCCTGACTCCTGGACAACAAAATATTTAGATTTACTTTTCTTAGAAACATCTTAATATCCAACAGGCTCCTGGTGACATCACCTTTTTTATGGGGAATATATTTAAAACCTTTTGAAAGCAGGGAAAAAAATTATTTCTTTAATATGGTGTTACTAAAATTGTATATAGTAAAGTTGTTATATGTATTCTTATTTCCATCAGTCAGAATTTGACTAACAGGGGGGTGGGCTGGGTAGTGTTCTCTTAATGCCTCCCCCTCCTCCCCCCACTCATCTGAAAATGTGAATCCTGTTGCCCCCTTTTATTGTTCAATCTCTCCGACCTACGCAAGGGCAGAAATTCTCTCTCATAATCCTGACAATCATCGTAAGGAATATCACCAGTGTTATTTTCCTTTTTATCGAATGATGATACCTGGTTGTATCTAAGGTGTTTGTTATATGAAAAACTAGGCTTAGGGTAACAGGTTTTGTTGTCATAGTCCCTAATGTCCCTTTCCAATTTATTCATTTTTCTAGTAACCAATTCATTACTTTTTTTATCAATTTCTTCCCTCATAAGAAAATATTTGGCTTTCTCCTCCTCAATACTAAAAATGAAATCGGTTTGGATCTGTTGATCTATTTGTTCTATTTCTTTTTGTAATTGTTCCTGACATTTTATGTTCTCCCTAATCATCAAACGTAACATGTCTAAACCACACTTATCAAAAAGTTCAATCAGTTCTGTATAAAAATCAGAATCATATTGAACATTGTTGGGAAATTTGTAGACCCGAAGGCCCTTTGGCACAATTTTCCTTGAAATACATTCTTTCAAATACTCATTTTCTATCGTATATGTTCTATATTTAAACATCATTTTATACAAATTGTCCAGTTTAGAATGTAGGAAATGCCAGTTCCATGTTGCTTACTCAGGTTCGTTTTAGTTTTAAAAGAGTATTTAGCATATAACCAATCCTTAATTTCTTTGACATTGGTGGCATTATTAGAGTGCGCAGTACCTGAGTAATTAACTCTGATGTCCGTTTTTCTTTGTCCCTTTTCAACATGCCCAATTCCATTATTTTCATTGCCAATTCTCTGGAATATAGTGGGTGTATTGC
The DNA here is from genome assembly GCF_019279795.1 of Protopterus annectens. Classification (NCBI taxonomy): domain Eukaryota; kingdom Metazoa; phylum Chordata; order Ceratodontiformes; family Protopteridae; genus Protopterus; species Protopterus annectens. The sequence goes on along the minus strand of NC_056748.1, from coordinate 86,975,658 downwards.
CTGGATCAAAGGTAGGACCATGGAACACCTGAGGTTCACCGACGTCTTCTGAAATGCCTATAAGCTCCCTCGCTTGTTCGTCCTCACCTATAAAACCGCCATTACCTACTCCTTGATGCTGAGCCATATTCCCACAGTTCTTCACTAGTGATTGGCTGATGGGCGTCAACAGGTCAATCAATTCCGTGAGTTGACCAATAAGCTTACGAGTTTGACCTGTCTCGTCCGACCCCCTTGCTTCCGATGGCATACACGAGTCCATCCTTCTTCCAGGAAAAAACACCACAACCAAGTTACAAAGTGAAAATTGCACCCAAATATACCAAAAAGAAAAGTGTCCAAGGTGCAAAAAGGAAAGAATCCAGTTACCATCCAAAATCGGCTTTATTGTAGAAAAAATGCACAGGCAGGCTAAAACATTAACGCCTTGTATGTTAACCACAGCATTTTCGTCTTGTTGTATAGACTTCCTCAGATAAAATCCCATATACACAAATCCCTTATTTATACTAAGTCAAATAAGTAATAAACCAATTAACCAATAAAGAAACTGATTGATTTAAACCTTTAAAAGCATACAACTGTATGTATTGTCAGTCAAGGGAGGACATCTTAAAAAAAGAAAACATTTTTTAAGATGTTCTCCCTTCACTGACAATACATACAGTTGTATGCTTTTAAAGATTTAAATCAATCAGTTTCTTTATTGGTTAATTGGTTTGTTACTTATTTGACTTAGTATAAATAAGGGATTTGTGTATATGGGATTTTATCTGAGGAAGTCTATACAACAACACGAAAACGCTGTGGTTAACAAACAAGGCATTAATGTTTTAGCCTGCCTGTGCATTTTTTCTACAATAAAGCTGATTTTGGATGGTAACTGGATTCTTTCCTTTTTGCACCTCGGACACTTTACCATTTTACTCCTGCTTTAAGAATCATTTTACTCTGGTTAATGAATCATTTTCCTCCAATTTTATGAATCATTTTACTCTGGCTTTGTGTACCATTTTATTCTGGCTCTATGAATCATTTTACTCTGGCTTTAAGTATCATTTTACTCCAGCTTTATGAATCATTTTACTCTGGCTTTATGTATTATTTCGCTCATAGGTTCATAGTTAGGTACTAGGCTATCAGCCCAAGGGCCTAAGTAAGCCTAGCCAACAAGGCTCCCTGGCTTATGCCACCGAAGAAAGTTATTTCTTGAGCTGTGTCGAGCAGAGCCACAGAAGTGATCCTTGGGGTGTATTCCCTATTTCCCATCCGCTCATCAAGATTTTTCTTGAAGAGTGCTAATGAGGAACTTTGCTTGACATATATGGGTAGCTTGTTCGGCTTTATGAATCATTTTACTCTGGTTTATGAATCATTTCACTCTGGCTTTATGAATAATTTTACTCTGGCTTTATGTACCATTTTACTCTGGCTTTAGGTATCATTTTACTCCGATTTTATGTACCATTTTACTCTGGCTTTATGTACCATTTTACTCTGACTTTATGTGTCACTTTACTCCAGCTTTATGAATCATTTTACTCTGGCTTTATGTATCATTTCACTCCTGCTTTAGGTATCATTTTACTCCGGTTTTATGTACCATTTTACTCTGGTGTTATGTTTCATTTTCCTCTAGCTTTATGTACCATTTTACTCTGGCTTTATGTACCATTTTGCTCCAGCTTTAGGAATAATTTTACTCTGGCATTATGAATCATTTTACTCCGGCTTTATGTATCATTTTACTCCAGCTTTATGAATCATTTTACTCTGGATTTATGTGTCATTTCACTTGGCTTTATGAATGATTTTACTCCGGTTTATGAATCATTTTACTCTAGCTTTATGAATACTTTTACTCTGACTTTATGTACCATTTTACTCTGGCTTTAGGTATCATTTTACTCTGATTTTATGTACCATTTTACTCTGGCTTTATATTTCATTTTACTCTAGCTTTATGTACCATTTTCTCTGGCTTTATGAATCACTTTACTCTGGCTTTATGAATCATTTTACTCTGGCTTTATGAACCATTTTTCTCCGGCTTTATGAATCATTTTACTCTGGCTTTATGTATAATTTTACTCAGTCTTTATGAATCATTTTACTTTGGCTTTATGTACCATTTTACTTTGGCTTTATGAATAATTTTACTCTGGTTTTATGTACCAATTTACTCTAGCTTTGTCAATCATTTTACTCCCGGTTTATGAATCATTTTACTCTGGCTTTTTGAATAATTTTACTCTGTCTTTATGTATCATTTTACTCTGGCTTTATGAACCATTTTACTCTGGCTTTATGTACCATTTTACTCTGTCTTTATGTATCATTCTACTCTGGCTTTATGAATCATTTTACTCTGGATTTATGTACCATGTTACTCCGGCATTTTAAATCATTTTACTCTGGCTTTATGAATCATTTTACTGTGGTTTTATGTGTGAGTTTACGCCGGCTTTATTATTCATTTTACTCTGGCTTTATGAGTTACTTTACTCCAGCTTTTGAATCATTTTACTCTGGCTTTATGTACCATTTTACTCTGGCTTTATGAATCATTTTACTCTGGCTTTATGTAACATTTTATTCTGGTTTATGAATGTTTTTACTCAGGCTTTATGTACCATTTTACTCCGTCTTTATGAGTCATTTTATTCTGGCTTTATGAATCATTTTACTCTGGCTTTATGTACCATTTTACTCCAGCTTTAGGAATCTTTTTACGCTGGCTTTATGAATCATTTTACTCCGGCTTTATGAATCATTTTACTCTGGTTTATGAATCATTTTACTCTGGCTTAATGAATAATTTTACTCTGGCTTTATGTACCAGTTACCCCAGCTTTAGTAATCATTTTACTCTGGTTTCATGAATAATTTTACTCCAGCTTTATGAATTATTTTACTCTGGCTTTATGTACCATTTTACTCTGGCTTTATGAATTATTTTACTGTCTTTCTGTATCACTTTACTCCAGCTTTATGAATCATTTTACTCCAGCTTTATGTATCATTTCACTCCGGCTTTAGCAATCATTTTACTCTGGTTTATGAATCATTTTACTCTAGTTTATGAATCATTTTACTCTGGTTTAAATAATCATTTTACTCTGGCTTTATGTACCATTTTACTCCAGCTTTAGCAATCATTTTACTCTGGTTTGTGAATCATTTTACTTTGGTTTATGAATCATTTTACTCTGGCTTTACGTAACATTTTACTCTGGCTTTATGAATCATTTTACTCCAGTTTTATATACTGTTTTACTCTGACTTTATGTCTCATTTTATTCTGGCTTTATGCATCATTTTACTCTGGTTTTATGAATCATTTTACTCTGGCTTTATGTACCATTTTACTCTGGCTTTATGAATCATTCTACTCTGGTTTATGAAAGATTTTACTCTGGTTTATGAATCATTTTACTCAGGTTTATGAATCATTTTCCTCTTGCTTTAAGTATCATATTACTCCAGCTTTATGAACCATTTTACTGTAGCTTCATGTACAATTGTACTCTGGCTTTATGTATCCTTAGTCAGGTTTTATGTACATTTTTCTCTGGCTTTATCTACCATTTTATTCAGGCTTTATGAATGATTTTACTCCGGCTTTATGAATCATTTTACTCTAGCTTTATGTACCATTTTAATCTGGCTTTATGTATCACTTTACTCCGGGTTTATGTGCCATTGTACTCTGGCTTTATGTCTCATTTTACTCTGGCTTTATGTACCATTTTACTCTGGCTTTATGAATGATTTTACTCTGGCTTTGTGTACCATTTTACTCTGGCTTTATGGATAATTTTACTCTGCCTTTATGTACCATTTTACTATGGCTTTATGAAGGATTTTACTCTGGCTTTATGTACCATTTTACTCTGACTTTATGTACCATTTTCCTCTGACTTTATGAATCATTTTACTCTGGCTTTTTGTGTCACTTTACTCCAGCTTTATGAATCATTTTACTCTGACTTTATGAATCATTTTACTCTGGCTTTTTGTGTCACTTTACTCCAGCTTTATGAATCATTTTACTCTGGCTTTATGTATCATTTCACTCCTGCTTTAGGCATCATTTTACTCCAGTTTTATGTACCATTTTACTCTGGTGTTATGTTTCATTTTACTCTAGGTTTATGTACCATTTTACTCTGGCTTTATGTACCATTTTGCTCCAGCTTTAGGAATCATTTTACTCTGGCGTTATGAATCATTTTACTCCGGCTTTATGTATCATTTTACTCCAGCTTTATGAATCATTTTACTCTGGATTTATGTGTCATTTCACTTGGCTTTATGAATGATTTTACTCCGGTTTATGAATCATTTTACTCTAGCTTTATGAATACTTTTACTCTGGCTTTATGTACCATTTTACTCTGGCTTTAGGTATCATTTTACTCTGATTTTATGTACCATTTTACTCTGGCTTTATGTTTCATTTTACTCTAGCTTTATGTACCATTTTCTCTGGCTTTATGAATCACTTTACTCTGGCTTTATGAATCATTTTACTCTGGCTTTATGTATAATTTTACTCAGTCTTTATGAATCATTTTACTCTGGCTTTATGTACCATATTACTTTGGCTTTATGAATAATTTTACTCTGGTTTTATGTACCATTTTACTCTAGCTTTATCAATCATTTTACTCCCGGTTTATGAATCATTTTACTCTGGCTTTTTGAATCATTTTACTCTGTCTTTATGTATCATTTTACTCTGGCTTTGTGAACCATTTTACTCTGGCTTTATGTACCATTTTACTCTGGCTTTATGTATCATTCTACTCTGGCTTTATGAATCATTTTACTCTGGATTTATGTACCATGTTACTCCGGCATTTTAAATCATTTTACTCTGGCTTTATGAATCATTTTCTGTGGTTTTATGTGTGAGTTTACGCCGGCTTTATTATTCATTTTACTCTGGCTTTATGAATGAGTTTACTCTGGCTTTTTGAATCATTTTACCCTGGCTTTATTAATCATTTTACTCTGGCTTCATGTACAGTGTTATTCAGGCTTTATCATTTTACTCTGGCTTTATGAATCATTTTACTCTGGCTTTATGTACCATTTTACTCTGGCTTTATGAATCATTTTACTGTGGCTTTATGTAACATTTTATTCTGGTTTATGAATGTTATTACTTGGGCTTTATGTACCATTTTACTCTGGCTTTATGACTCATTTTATTCTGGCTTTATGAATCATTTTACTCTTGCTATCTGTAGTGTTTTTCTCTGGCTTTATAAATCATTTTACTCTGCCTTTATGAATCATTTTACAATGCCTTTAAGTACCATTTTACTCCATCTTTATGAGTCATTTTACTCTGGCTTTATGAATCATTTTACTCTGGCTTTATGAATCATTTTACTTTGGCTTTATGAATCATTTTACTCTGGTTTTATGTACCATTTTACTCTGGCTTTATGAATCATTTTACTCCAGTTTTATGTACTGTTTTACTCTGACTTTATGTCTCATTTTATTGTGGCTTTATGTTTCATTTTACTCTGGTTTTATGAATCATTTTACTCTGGCTTTATGTATCATTTTACTCCGGCTTTATGAGTCATTTTACTTTGGCTTTATGTACAATTTCACTATGGCTTAATGAAGGATTTTACTCTGGCTTTATGTACCATTTTACTCTGGCTTTATAAATCATTTTACCCTGGCTTTATGTACCATTTTACTCTAGCTTTATGAATTATTTTACTGCCTTTCTGTATCACTTTACTCCAGCTTTATGAATCATTTTACTCCAGCTTTAAGTATCATTTCACTCGGGCTTTAGCAATCATTTTACTCTGGTTTATGAATCATTTTACTCTAGTTTATGAATCATTTTACTCTGGTTTAAAGAATCATTTTACTCTGTCTTTATGTACCATTTTACTCCGGCTTTAGCAATCATTTTACTCTGGTTTGTGAATCATTTTACTTTGGTTTATGAATCATTTTACTCTGGCTTTATGTAACATTTTACTCTGGCTTTATGAATCATTTTACTCCAGTTTAATATACTGTTTTACTCTGACTTTATGTCTCATTTTATTCTGGCTTTATGCATCATTTTACTCTGGTTTTATGAATCATTTTACTCTGGCTTTATGTATCATTTTACTCCGGCTTTATGAGTCATTTTACTTTAGCTTTATGTACAATTTTACTATGGCTTAATGAAGGATTTTACTCTGGCTTTATGTAACATTTTATTCCGGCTGTAGAAATCTTTTTACTCTGGCTTTATGAATCATTTTACTCCAGCTTATGAATCATTTTACTCTGGTTTATGAATCATTTTACCCTGGCTTAATGAATAATTTTACTCTGGCTTTATGTACCATTTACTCAAGCTTCATTAATCATTTTACTCTGGTTATATGAATAATTTTACTCCAGCTTTATTAACCATTTTACTCTGACTTGATGTACCATTTTACTCTGGCTTTATGAATCATTTTACTCTGTCTTTCTGTATCCCTTTACTCCAGCTTTATGAATCATTTTACTCTAGCTTTATGTATCATTTCACTCCGGCTTTAGCAATCATTTTAGTCTTTTTTATGAATCATTTTACTCTGGTTTATGACTCATTTTACTCTGGCTTAATGAATCATTTTACTCTGGCTTTATGTACCATTTTACTCCTCAACCAAGTTACAAAGTGGAAATTGCACCCAAATATACCAAAAAGAAAAGTGTCTGAGGTGCAAAAAGGAAAGAATCCAGTTACCATCCAAACTCGGCTTTATTGTAGAAAAAATGCACAGGCAGGCTAAAACATTAACGCCTTGTATGTTAACTACAGCATTTTCATCTTGTTGTATAGACTTCCTCAGATAAAATCCCATATACAAATCCCTTATTTATACTAAGTCAAATAAGTAATAAACCAATTAACCAATAAAGAAACTGATTGATTTAAACCTTTAAAAGCATACAACTGTATGTATTGTCAGTGAAGGGAGAACATCTTAAAAAAAGAAAACATTGTTTTTGTCTTGCATTATAAAGGCATCTGAATAATACCTTGTTATAAATAATAGTACAAAAAACATATGTTGGAAAGTATTAAAACATTCTTAAAGTCCTGGTATTTAAAACCAAATAAATATGTATGAGTTATAAAAAAGGAAAAATGTTGTATTAAATACATAAAACTTCCATTCAAAAGAAATTCTGTTCCTACATAAGGTTCTGTGACCAAGTCTAGTGCCATCTGGTGGTCAGTATTTTAAACTTTTTCCAAATTTCTTCAGAGTTTAGCTGCTCTTAGTTTTAAAAGTGGTTTAATAGATATATAGTCATTCAAACCTGGGGCATAATCTGCCTGCAGTGTTACTTGCCACCACAATTCCTTGTATTCCAGGGTGTCTTCTCATGGACCACTTCTAATGTTATATTTAACATTTTCTAACACTAAAAAACCAAAGGTAGCACTTTTACATTCTTTAGTATGTTTAAATAGTGCATTGGTTTCTTTACCTTTTGATATTTCATAAATATGTTCATATATCCTCTTTTTTAACTTCCTTTCAGATTTACACACATAAAAAGAGGCACATATTTTACAGATGGCCAAGTAAATAATACCTTTGGTTTCACAGTTAAAATATTCTACACTACTTATCCATCTGTTTCTAATCCCCAAAAAACATTTTTCCACATTAAGGATGTATTTACATTGATTACACCGACCGCATGTATAGGTACCCACCTTTGCCTTACTTTGCATATTCCCTGCCCTGTTTTCTAGGATATTCTTAATGCTGCTGGAATTCTTATATATAATTTTGTGGGGAATGTCTTTGAGATTTTCTAAATCTGTAATAGAAACAAATCTTTCCCATTCTCTCAAAAATATCTGTTTTACAAAATTATTTATCCCATTGCATTCTAGAACTAAGGCTTGCTCGTATTTTTTACCTTGCTCAACATGTTTTCCTATAACTACATATTCCCTATTGTTCATAATAGGTTTAAACTTATTTGGTCTTCCGTTGACCACCTCCTCTCTTATATTTGTTATAAAGTTCAATGGGTACCCTCTCTCTAAGAACATCTTTTGAAGTGACTCACATTCATTATAAAAATCATTTTCTCCACTAGTCATTCTACTTCCCCTCACAAATTGTCCTTTTTTTCAATGTTCTTGTTACAATGTGCTGGATGGCAACTATCATAATGCAAATAAGAGTTATAAAAGGTCGGTTTTCTGTATATTCTACTTTCAAAATGTGTCCCTATTTTATATATTTCAATGTCCAGATAAAACAAATTATTTTCAGAAATATTGTGGGTAAACTTCAAAAATTTAGTTGTGTTATTCAAATAGGACATAAAATTATCAAATTTTTCTCTACCTGCGGTCCAAAAAATTACTATGTCATCCAGAAGCCTACAGTATAAGGTCCAACAATCTTTAAAATCTGAATTAAATATATATTTTTCTTCCCATTTGATAAGGACCAAGTTAGCGTAGGTGGGAGCACAAGCTGCTCCCATTGCTACCCCCTGTATCTGCTTGTAAAACTCTCCATTAAAATATATAAAATTGTTCTTTAAAATTAGGTCCATTAACCAAAGACATACTAATTTGTCATCCTGTGATAATATATTATCTTCAAAAACTATATCTTCCAACATTTCCATTCCTTCCTTATGTGGTATCGAAGAAAATAGATCAATAATATCTATGGTTATGAACAAAAGATTATCTTGATACAAATCATCTGTTATTTCCCTTAATAAGTCCCAGGAGGCCCTCAATATTGTATTCTTGTTAAACCAAAGTTTTTTAAGTTTTTGATCAACATATTTAGCCAGGCTATGTGTTTTGGACCCTTCTGCTGACACAATTGGTCTAAAGGGTGGGTCCCATTCACATTTATGGATTTTAGGTATCCCAAAGATAGCTGGTACTCTGGGTTTCTCTACCATTAAAACAAGAAAAGTGTTATTGTCTATTAGTTCTTCATACAATATTTCTTTTAAACTGAGATCTATTTTATTGTATGCAATATTGATTTTGTTTATTGAAACACTAGAGTATTTCGTATTGTCACACAATATTGTGTGCATTTTACTTTCGTATAAAATATTCTCCATTAGTACCACCCCACCCTCCTTATCTGGTTTTATAACCCTTAGGTTTTTGTCCCCTTTCAGTTGGGTCAAAATTTCTTTCTCCTCCTTATTAAGGTTCCCCTTAAAAAACATATTATCTTGTTTTTTTCTTATTTCTGATTCCAAAACTTTTTCTAAATTTCTCAATTGGGGATGCAGTGGGGGGTTAAAAGTACTTTTTCATTTTAGTTCACTTGTGGGTATATCCTGACTCCTGGACAATAAAATATTTAGATTTACTTTTCTTAGAAACATCTTAATATCCAACAGGCTCCTGGTGACGTCACCTTTTTTATGGGGAATATATTTAAAACCTTTTGAAAGCAGGGAAAAAATTATTTCTTTAATATGGTGTTACTAAAATTGTATATAGTAAAGTTGTTATATGTATTCTTATTTCCATCAGTCAGAATTTGACTAACAGGGGGGTGGGCTGGGTAGTGTTCTCTTAATAGCTCCCCCTCCTCCCCCCTCTCATCTGAAAATGTGAATCCTGTTGCCCCCTTTTATTGTTCAATCTCTCCGACCTACGCAAGGGCAGAAATTCTCTCTCATAATCCTGACAATCATCGTAAGGAATATCACCAGTGTTATTTTCCTTTTTATCGAATGATGATACCTGGTTGTATCTAAGGTGTTTGTTATATGAAAAACTAGGCTTAGGGTAACAGGTTTTGTTGTCATAGTCCCTATTGTCCCTTTCCAATTTATTCATTTTTCTAGTAACCAATTCATTACTTTTTTTTATCAATCTCTTCCCTCATAAGAAAATATTTGGCTTTCTCCTCCTCAATACTAAAAATTAAATCGGTTTTGATCTGTTGATCTATTTATTCTATTTCTTTTTGTAATTGTTCCTGACATTTTATGTTCTCCCTAATCAACAAACGTAACATGTCTAAACCACACTTATCAAAAAGTTCAATCAGTTCTTTATAAAAATCAGAATCATATTGCACATTGTTGGGAAATTTGTAGACCCGAAGGCCCTTTGGCACAATTTTCCTTGAAATACATTCTTTCAAATACTCATTTTCTATCGTATATGTTCTATATTTAAACATCATTTTATACAAATTGTCCAGTTTAGAACGGTAGGAAATGCCAGTTCCATGTTGCTTACTCAGGTTCGTTTTAGTTTTAAAAGAGTATTTAGCATATAACCAATCCTTAATTTCTTTGACATTGGTGGCATTATTAGAGTGCGCAGTACCAGAGTAATTAACTCTGATGTCCATTTTTCTTTGTCCCTTTTCAACGTGCCCAATTCCATTATTTTCATTGCCAATTCTCTGGAATATAGTGGGTGTATTGCCTGGATCAAAGGTAGGACCATGGAACTCCTGAGGTTCGCCGACGTCTTCTGAAATGCCTATAAGCTCCCTCGCTTGTTCGTCCTCACCTATAAAACCACCATTACCTACTCCTTGATGCTGAGCCATATTCCCACAGTTCTTCACTAGTGATTGGCTGATGGGCGTCAACAGGTCAATCAATTCCGTGAGTTGACCAATAAGCTTACGAGTTTGACCTGTCTTGTCCGACCCCCTTGCTTCCGATGGCATACACGAGTCCATCCTTCTTCCAGGAAAAAACACCACAACCAAGTAACAAAGTGAAAATTGCACCCAAATATACCAAAAAGAAAAGTGTCCGAGGTGCAAAAAGGAAAGAATCCAGTTACCATCCAAAATCGGCTTTATTGTAGAAAAATGTTCTCCTTCACTGACTAAAACATTGTATGCTTTGTATGTTTAAATCAATCAGTTTTTGGTTAATTGTTGTATAGACTTCCTCAGATAAAATCCCATATACACAAATCCCTTATTTATACTAAGTCAAATAAGTAACAAACCAATTAACCAATAAAGAAACTGATAGATTTAAACCTTTAAAAGCATACAATAAAGCTGTATTGTCAGTGAAGGTAGGATTCATCTTAAAAAAAACATTTTTACCATTTTACTCCTGCTTTAAGAATCATTTTACTCTGGTTAATGAATCATTTTCCTCCAATTTTATGAATCATTTTACTCTGGCTTTGTGTATCATTTTATTCCAGCTTTATGAATCATTTTACTCTGGCTTTATGTATTATTTCACTCATAGGTTCATAGGTAGGTACTAGGCTATCAGCCCAAGGGCCTAAGTAAGCCTAGCCAACAAGGCTCCCTGGCTTATGCCACCGAAGAAAGTTATTTCCTGTGGCCATGTCGAGCAGAGCCACAGAAGTGATCCTCGGGGTGTATTCCCTATTTCCCATCCGCTCATCAAGATTTTTCTTGAAGAGTGCTAATGAGGAATTTTGCTTGACATATATGGGTAGCTTGTTCGGCTTTATGAATCATTTTACTCTGGTTTATGAATAATTTCACTCTGGCTTTATGAATAATTTTACTCTGGCTTTATGTACCATTTTACTCTGGCTTTAGGTATCATTTTACTCCGATTTTATGTACCATTTTACTCTGGCTTTATGTACCATTTTACTCTGGCTTTATGAATCATTCTACTCTGGTTTATGAAAGATTTTACTCTGGTTTATGAATCATTTTACTCAGGTTTATGAATCATTTTCCTCTTGCTTTATGCATCATATTACTCCAGCTTTATGAACCATTTTACTGTAGCTTCATGTACGATTGTACTCTGGCTTTATGTATCCTTAGTCAGGTTTTATGTACATTTTTCTCTGGCTTTATCTACCATTTTATTCAGGCTTTATGAATGATTTTACTCCGGCTTTATGAATCATTTTACTCTAGCTTTATGTACCATTTTACTCTGGCTTTATGTATCACTTTACTCCGGGTTTATGTGCCATTGTACTCTGGCTTTATGTCTCATTTTACTCTGGCTTTATGTACCATTTTACTCTGGCTTTATGAATGATTTTACTCTGGCTTTGTGTACCATTTTACTCTGGCTTTATGGATAATTTTACTCTGCCTTTATGTACCATTTTACTATGGCTTCATGAAGGATTTTACCATACCATTTTACTCTGACTTTATGTACCATTTTCCTCTGACTTTATGAATCATTTTACTCTGGCTTTATGTGTCACTTTACTCCAGCTTTATGAATCATTTTACTCTGGCTTTATGTATCATTTCACTCCTGCTTTAGGTATCATTTTACTCCGGTTTTATGTACCATTTTACTCTGGTGTTATGTTTCATTTTACTCTAGCTTTATGTACCATTTTACTCTGGCTTTATGTGCCATTTTGCTCCAGCTTTAGGAATCATTTTACTCTAGCATTATGAATCATTTTACTCCGGCTTTATGTATCATTTTACTCCAGCTTTATGAATCATTTTACTCTGGATTTATGTGTCATTTCATTTGGCTTTATGAATGATTTTACTCCGGTTTATGAATCATTTTACACTAGCTTTATGAATACTTTTACTCTGGCTTTATGTACCATTTTACTCTGGCTTTAGGTATCATTTTACTCTGATTTTATGTACCATTTTACTCTGGCTTTATGTTTCATTTTACTCTAGCTTTATGTACCATTTTCTCTGGCTTTATGAATCACTTTACTCTGGCTTTATGAATCATTTTACTTTGGCTTTATGAAACATTTTTCTCCGGCTTTATGAATCATTTTACTCTGGCTTTATGTATAATTTTACTCAGTCTTTATGAATCATTTTACTCTGGCTTTATGTACCATTTTACTTTGGCTTCATGAATAATTTTACTCTGGTTTTATGTACCATTTTACTCTAGCTTTATCAATCATTTTACTTCCGGTTTATGAATCATTTTACTCTGGCTTTTTGAATCATTTTACTCTGTCGTTATGTATCATTTTACTCTGGCTTTATGAACCATTTTACTCTGGCTTTATGTACCATTTTACTCTGGCTTTATGTATCATTCTACTCTGGCTTTATGAATCATTTTACTCTGGATTTATGTACCATGTTACTCCGGCATTTTAAATCATTTTACTCTGGCTTTATGAATCATTTTACTGTGGTTTTATGTGTGAGTTTACGCCGGCTTTGTTATTCATTTTACTCTGGCTTTATGAATGAGTTTACTCTGGCTTTTTGAATCATTTTACCCTGGCTTTATTAATCATTTTACTCTGGCTTCATGTACAGTGTTATTCTGGCTTTATGAGTTACTTTACTCCAGCTTTTGAATCATTTTACTCTGGCTTTATGAATCATTTTATTTTTGCTTTATGAATCATTTTACTCTGGTTTTATGTACCATTTTACTCTGGCTTTATGAATCATTTTTCTCTGGCTTTATGAACCATTTTTCTCCGGTTTTATGAATCATTTTACTCTGGCTTTATGTATAATTTTACTCCATCTTTATGAATCATTTTACTCTGGCTTTATGTACCGTTTTACTTTGGCTTTATGAATAATTTTACTCTGGTTTTATGTACCATTTTACTTCGGCTTTTTGAATCATTTTACCCGGGTTTATGCATCATTTTACTCCCTCTTTATGTATCATTTTACTCTGGCTTTATGAACCATTTTACTCTGGCTTTATGTACCATTTTACTCGGGCTTTATGTATCATTCTACTCTGGCTTTATGAATCATTTTACTCTGGATTTATGTACCGTGTTACTCTGGCATTTTAAATCATTTTACTCTGACTTTATGAATCATTTTACTGTGACTATATGTATGATTTTACTCAGGCTTTATGAGTTATTTTACTCTGGCTTTATGAATGAGTTTACTCTGGCATTTTGAATCATTTTACCCTGCCTTTATTAGTCATTTAACTCTGGCTTCATGTACAGTGTTATTCAGGCTTTATGAGTTACTTTACTTCAGCTTTTGAATCATTTTACTCTGGCTTTATGTACCATTTTATTCTGGTTTATGAATGTTTTTACTCCGGCTTTATGTACCATTTTACTTTGGCTTTATGTAACATTTTATTCTGGTTTATGAATGTTTTTACTCAGGCTTTATGTACCATTTTACTCTGGCTTTATGACTCATTTTATTCTGGCTTTATGAATCATTTTACTCTTGCTATTTATACTGTTTTTCTCCGGCTTTATAAATCATTTTACTCTGCCTTTATGAATCATTTTACAATGCCTTTAAGTACCATTTTACTTCGTCTTTATGATTCATTTTGCTCTGGCTTTATGAATCATTTTACTTTGGCTTTATGAATCATTTTACTCTGGTTTTATGTACCATTTTACTCTGGCTTTATGAATCATTTTACTCCAGTTTTATGTACTGTTTTACTCTGACTTTATGTCTCATTTTATTCTGGCTTTATGTATCATTTTACTCTGGTTTTATGAATTATTTTACTCTGGCTTTATGTATCATTTTACTCCAGCTTTATGAGTCATTTTACTTTGGCTTTATGTACAATTTTATTATGGCTTAATGAAGGATTTTACTCTGACTTTATGTACCATTTTACTCTGGCTTTATAAATCATTTTAATCTGGCTTTATGTACCATTTTACTCCAGCTTTAGGAATCATTTTACTCTGGCTTTATGAATCATTTTACTCTGGCTTTATGTACCATTTTACTCCAGCTTTAGGAATCTTTTTACTCTGGCTTTATGAATCATTTTACTCCGGCTTTATGAATCATTTTACTCTGGCTTATTGAATAATTTTACTCTGCCTTTATGTACCATTTACTCCAGCTTCATTAATCATTTTACTCTGGTTTCATGAATAATTTTACTCCAGCTTTATGAATCATTTTACTCTGGCTTTATGTACCATTTTCCTCTGGCTTTATGAATCATTTTACTCTGTCTTTCTGTATCACTTTACTCCAGCTTTATGAATCATTTTACTCTAGATTTATGAATCATTTCACTCCGGCTTTAGCAATCATTTTACTCTGGCTTTATGTATCATTTCACTCCTGCTTTAGGTATCATTTTACTCCGGTTTTATGTACCATTTTACTCTGGTGTTATGTTTCTTTTTACTCTAGGTTTATGTACCATTTTACTCTGGCTTTATGTACCATTTTGCTCCACCTTTAGGAATCATTTTACTCTGGCATTATGAATCATTTTACTCCGGCTTTATGTATCATTTTACTCCAGCTTTATGAATACTTTTACTCTGGCTTTATGTACCATTTTACTCTGGCTTTAGGTATCATTTTACTCTGATTTTATGTACCTTTTACTCTGGCTTTATGTTTCATTTTACTCAAGCTTTATGTACCATTTTCTCTGGCTTTATGAATCACTTTACTCTGGCTTTATGAATCATTTTACTCTGGCTTTATGAACCATTTTTCTCCGGCTTTATGAATCATTTTACTCTGGCTTTATGTATAATTTTACTCAGTCTTTATGAATCATTTTACTCTGGCTTTATGTACCATTTTACTTTGGCTTTATGAATAATTTTATTCTGGTTTTATGTACCATTTTGCTCTAGCTTTATCAATCATTTTACTCCCGGTTTATGAATCATTTTACTCTGGCTTTTTGAATCATTTTACTCTGTCTTTATGTATCATTTTACTGTGCCTTTATGAACCATTTTACTCTGGCTTTATGTACCATTTTACTCTGGCTTTATGTATCATTCTTCTCTGGCTTTATGAATCATTTTACTCTGGATTTATGTACCATGTTACTCCGGCATTTTAAATCATTTTACTCTGGCTTTATGAATCATTTTACTGTGGTTTTATGTGTGAGTTTATGCCGGCTTTATTATTCATTTTACTCTGACTTTATGAATGAGTTTACTCTGGCTTTTTGAATCATTTTACCCTGGCTTTATTAATCATTTTACTCTGGCTTCATGTACAGTGTTATTCAGGCTTTATGAGTTACTTTACTCCAGCTTTTGAATCATTTTACTCTGGCTTTATGTACCATTTTGCTCTGGCTTTATGAATCATTTTACTCTGGCTTTATGTAACATTTTATTCTGGTTTATGAATGTTTTTACACGGGCTTTATGTACCATTTTACTCCGTCTTTATGAGTCATTTTACTCTGGCTTTATGAATCATTTTACTCTGGCTTTATGAATCATTTTATTTTTGCTTTATGAATCATTTTACTCTGGTTTTATGTACCATTTTACTCTGGCTTTATGAATCATTTTTCTCTGGCTTTATGAACCATTTTTCTCCGGCTTTATGAATCATTTTACTCTGGCTTTATGTATAATTTTACTCCGTCTTTATGAATAATTTTACTCTGGTTTTATGTACCATTTTACTTCGGCTTTATGAATCATTTTACTCCGGGTTTATGCATCATTTTACTCTGGCTTTTTGAATCATTTTACTCCCTCTTTATGTATCATTTTTCTCTGGCTTTATGAACCATTTTACTCTGGCTTTATGTACCATTTTACTCGGGCTTTATGTATCATTCTACTCTGGCTTTATGAATCATTTTACTCTGGATTTATGTACCGTGTTACTCTGGCATTTTAAATCATTTTACTCTGGCTTTTTGAATCATTTTACTGTGACTATATGTATGATTTTACTCAGGCTTTATGAGTTAATTTACTCTGGCTTTATGAATGAGTTTACTCTGGCATTTTGTATCATTTTACCCTGCCTTTATTAATCATTTTACTCTGGCTTCATGTACACTGTTATTCAGGCTTTATGAGTTACTTTACTTCAGCTTTTGAATCATTTTACTCTGGCTTTATGTACCATTTTATTCTGGTTTATGAATGTTTTTACTCCAGCTTTATGTACCATTTTACTTTGGCTTTATGTAACATTTTATTCTGGTTTATGAATGTTTTTACTCGGGATTTATGTACCATTTTACTCTGGCTTTATGACTCATTTTATTCTGGCTTTATGAATCATTTTACTCTTGCTATTTGTACTGTTTTTCTCTGGCTTTATAAATCACTTTACTCTGCCTTTATGAATCATTTTACAATGCATTTAAGTACCATTTTACTTCATCTTTACGATTCATTTTACTCTGGCTTTATGAATCATTTTACTCTGGCTTTATGAATCATTTTACTTTGGCTTTATGAATCATTTTACTCTGGTTTTATGTACCATTTTACTCTGGCTTTATGAATCATTTTACTCCAGTTTTATGTACTGTTTTACTCTGACTTTATGTCTCATTTTATTCTGGCTTTATGTATCATTTTACTCTGGTTTTATGAATTATTTTACTCTGGCTTTATGTATAATTTTACTCCGGCTTTGAGTCATCTTACTTTGGCTTTATGTACAATCTTACTATGGCTTAATGAAGGATTTTACTCTGATTTTATGTACCATTTTACTCTGGCTTTATAAATCATTTGAATCTGGCTTTATGTACCATTTTACTCCAGCTTTAGGAATCATTTTACTCTTGCTTTATGAATCATTTTACTCTGGCTTTATGTACCATTTTACTCCAGCTTTAGGAATCTTTTTACTCTGGCTTTATGAATCATTTTACTCCGGCTTTATGAATCATTTTACTCTGGTTTATGAATCATTTTACTCTGGCTTAATGAATAATTTTACTCTGGCTTTATGTACCATTTACTCCAGCATCATTAATCATTTTACTCTGGTTTAATTAATAATTTTACTCCAGCTTTATGAATCATTTTACTCTGGCTTTATGTACCATTTTACTCTTGCTTTATGAATCATTTTACTCTGTCTTTCTGTATCACTTTTCTCCAGCTTTATGAATCATTTTACTCTAGATTTATGTATCATTTCACTCCGGCTTTAGCAATCATTTTACTCTGGTTTATGAATCATTTTACTCTGGCTCTATGAATCATTTTACTCTGGCTTTATGTATCATTTTACTCCAGTTTTATGAATCATTTTACTCTGGCTTTATGTATTATTTCACTCATAGGTTCATAGGTTCATAGGTAGGTACTAGGCTATCGGCCCAAGGGCCTAAGTATGCCTAGCCAACAAGGTTCCCTGGCTTATGCCACCCAAGAAAGTTATTTCTTGTGGCCCTGTCGAGCAGAGCCACAGAAGTGATCCCCGGGGTATATTCCGTATTTCCCATCCGCTCATCAAGATTTTTCTTGAAGAGTGCTAATGTGGAACTTTGCTTGACATATATGGGTAGCTTGTTCGGCTTTATGAATCATTTTACTCTGGTTTATGAATCATATCACTCTGGCTTTATGAATAATTTTACTCTGGCTTTAGGTATCATTTTACTCCGATTTTATGTACCATTTTACTCTGGCTTTATGTACCATTTTACTCTGGCTTTATGAATCATTCTACTCTGGTTTATGAATCATTTTACTCAGGTTTATGAATCATTTTCCTCTTGCTTTATGTATCATTTTACTCCAGCTTCATGAACTATTTTACTGTGGCTTTATGTACGATTGTACTCTGTCTTTATGTATCCTTAGTCACATTTTATTCACATTTTTACTCTGGCTTTATGTACCATTTTATTCAGGCTTTATGAATGATTTTACTCCGGCTTTATGAATCATTTTACTCTAGCTTTATGTACCATTTTACTCTGGCTTTATGAATCATTTTACTCTGGCTTTATGTACCATTTTACTCTGGCTTTATGTATCACTTTACTCCGGGTTTATGTGCCATTGTACTCTGGCTTTATGTCTCATTTTACTCTGGCTTTATGTACCATTTTACTCTAGCTTTATGAATGATTTTACTATGGCTTTATGTACCATTTTACTCTGGCTTTATGGATAATTTTACTCTCCCTTTATGTACCATTTTACTATGGCTTTATGAAGGATTTTACTCTGGCTTTATGTACCATTTTACTCCAGCTTTAGGAATCATTTTACTCTGGCTTTATGAATCATTTTACTCCAGCTTTATGAATCATTTTACTCTGGCTTTATGAATCATTTTACTCCAGCTTTATGAATCATTTTACTCTGGTTTATGAATCATTTTACTCTGGTTTAATGAATAATTTTACTCTGGCTTTATGTACAATTTTACTCCGGCTTCATAAATCATTATACTCTAGTTTATGAATCATTTTACTCCAGCTTTATGAATCATTTTACTCTGGCTTTATGTACCATTTTACTCTGGCTTTATGAATCATTTTACTCTGGCTTTATGTGTCACTTTACTGCAGCTTTATGAATCATTTTACTTTGGCTTTATGTATCATTTCACTCCTGCTTTAGGTATCATTTTACTCCGGTTTCATGTACCATTTTACTCTGGCGTTATGTTTCATTTTACTCTAGCTTTATGTACCCTTTTACTCTGGCTTTATGTACCATTTTGCTCCAGCTTTAGGAATCATTTTACTCTGGCATAATGAATCATTTTACTCCGGCTTTATGTATCATTTTACTCCAGCTTTATGAATCATTTTACTCTGGATTAATGTGTCATTTCACTCGGCTTTATGAATGATTTTACTCCGGTTTATGAATCGTTTTACTCTGGCTTTATAAATACTTTTACTCTGGCTTTATGTACCATTTTACTCTGGCTTTAGGTATCATTTTACTCTGATTTTATGTACCATTTTACTCTGGCTTTATGTTTCATTTTACTGTAGCTTTATGTACAATTTTCTCTGGCTTTATGAATCACTTTACTCTGGCTTTATGAATCATTTTACTCTGGCTTTATGAACCATTTTTCTCTGGCTTTATGAATCATTTTACTCTGGCTTTATGTATAATTTTACTCCGTCTTTATGAATCATTTTACTCTGGCTTTATGTACTATTTTACTTTGACTTTATGAATAATTTTACTCTGGTTTTATGTACCATTTTACTCTAGCTTTATGAATCATTTTACTCCGAGTTTATGAATCATTTTACTCTGGCTTTTTGAATCATTTTACTCTGTCTTTATGTATCATTTTACTCTGGCTTTATGAACCATTTTACTCTGGCTTTATGTACCATTTTACTCTGGCTTTATGTATCATTCTACTCTGGCTTTATGAATCATTTTACTCTGGATTTATGTACCATTTTCCTCCGGTGTTTTAAATCATTTTACTCTGGCTTTATGAATGAGTTTACTGTGGTTTTATGTGTGAGTTTATGCCGGCGTTATGAATAATTTTACTCTGGCTTTATGTACCATTTCACTCTGGCTTTATGAATCATTTTACTCTGGCTTTATGAATCATTTTACTCTGGCTTTATGTACCATTTTACTCTGGCTTTATGCATCATTTATCTACGGCTTTATAAATCATTTTACTCTGGCTTTATGTATCATTTTACTCCAGCTTTTTTAATAATTTTACTCTGGCTTTATGTATCACTTTACTCTTGTTTTACGTACCATTTTACTCTGCCTTCATGTACTATTTTACTCTGGCTATATGAATCATTTTACTCTGGCTTTATTTACCATTTTACTCCAGCTTTATGAATCATTTTACTCTGGCTTTATGAATCATTTTACTCTGGTTTATGAATTATTTTACTCTGGCTTAATGCATTGTTTTACTCTGGCTTTATATTCCCTTTTTCTCCTGCTTTATGAATCATTTTACTCTGGTTTATGAATCATTTTACTCTGGCTTTATGAATAATTTTTGTTTGTCTTTAGGTACCATTTTACTCTGGCTTTATGAATCATTTTACTCTTGTTTATGTATCGTATTACTCCAGCTTTATGAATCATTTTACTCTGGCTTTATGTGTCGCTTTACTCCAGGTTTATGAATCATTTACTCCAGTTTATGAATCATTTTACTCTGGCTTTATGTGTCATTTTCCTCCGGCTTTATGAATCATTTTATTCCGATTTTATGTACCATTTTACTCCGGGGTTATGTACTGTTTTACTCTGGCTTTATGAATCATTTTACTCTGGCTTTATGTAACAGTTTACTCTGGCTTTATGAACCATTTTACTCTGGGTTTATGAACCATTTTACTCTGGCTTTATGAGCCATTTTACCCTGGCTTTATGTATCATTTTACTCTGGCTTTATGAATCATTTTACTCTGGCTTTATTTATGATTTTTCTCCAGCTTTATGAATCATTTTCCTCCAGCTTTATGAATCATTTTACTCTGGCTTTATGGATCATTTTACTCTGGCTTATGTATCATTTTACTCTGTCTTCATAAATCATTTTACTCTGGCTTTATGAATTTTTTTACTCTGTCTTTATTTATCATTTTTATCTGGCTTATGAATCATTTTACTATGGCTTCATGTACCATTTTACTCTGGCTTTATGAATCATTTTACTCTGTCTTTATGTATCATTTTACTTCAGCTTTATGACTCATTTTACTCTGGCTTTATGAATCATTTTACTCTGGCTTTATTTATCATTTTATTCCAGTTTTATGTGCCATTATACCCTACCTTTTTGTCTCATTTTACTCTGGCTTTATGTACCATTTTGCTCTGTCTTTATGTACCATTTTACTCTGGCTTTATGAATCATTTTACTCTGGCTTTATTTAATATTTTATTCTGGATTTATGAATGATTTTACTCTGGCTTTATTTACCATTTTACTCTGACTTTATGAATCATTTTATTCTGGCTTTATCAGTCATTTTACTCTGGCTTTATGTACCATTTTACTCCAGCTTTATGAGTCATTTTACTCTGGCTTTATGAATCATTTTACTCTGGCTTTATGTATCATTTTACTCCAGCTTTATGAGTTATTTTACTCTGGCTTTATGAATCATTTTACTTTGGCTTTATGTACCATTTTCCTCCAACTTTCTGAATCATTTTACTCCAGCTTAATAAATCATTTTACTCTGGCATTATGAATCATTTTACTCTAGCTTTTTGTACCATTTTACTCTATCTTTATCAGTCATTTTAGTCAGGCATTATGTACCATTTTACTCCGGCTTTATGAATCATTTTACTCTGGCTTTTTGAATCATTTTATTCTTGCTTTATGTACCATTTTAGTCCAACTTTATGAATCATTTTACTCTGGCTTTTTGTACCATTTTACTCTGGCTTTATGCACCATTTTCCTCTGGCGTTATGTACCATTTTACTCCAGCTTTATGAATAATTTTACTCTGGCTTTATGTACCTTTTTACTCCGGCTTTACAAATAATTTTACTCCAGCTGTATGAAGCATTTTACTCTGGCTTTATGTACCATTTTACTCTGGTTTTATGAATCATTTTACTCTGGCTTTATGTACCATTTTACTGCAGCATTATGAATCATTTTACTCTGGCTTTATGAATCATTTTTCTCTGGCTTTATGAATCATTTTACTCTGCGTTTGTGTATCATTTTACTTCAGCTTTATGAATCATTTTACTCGTACTTTTTCATTGTGGTGGTCAGTGCTGGACAAAGTGGTCCCAGGCAAAAAAAGGATTATGGAACAATAGTGGCCACAGAACTGGGGATATTGGCTTTGTTTTCCAAGACAGTGATTGTAGCCTTCACAAGGCATATGTGTTTCATGACTGTGAGGGAATTCTATGCTCTCCCCAGCACACACATGCTGGGGGGGCATAGAATTCCCTCACAGTGATAACAGTGCTCATGTCGGCGACCATGGTCATCATTAGGAACATAATAAAAAAAAAAACAATGGCTATATGTATGAAAGTTCTCTCAAGCTCGAGGGCTGAAGTTCAGTATACAATTGATATGTATCCTTGAGAAGCTCTGTAGCACAAAAGGACATAACTCCCTGGTTAGGATTCAGATGATCTGGGTTCAATAAAAAACTTGGACACTGAACTAGCTATCTGGGGCAAGATGAGAGCAGGTGCCCAATGCCTGCTTTTATGTCTTGTGAACTGGAAGCAGCACTAGCCACTGTATGGGTACCATATGTTGGAAACAAGAGTTGCATCAGCAGAGAAACAGTTCATGGAGGGCACATAGAACTTTCAAACAAAGAATACTGCTGCAGCCACAGCATCACTGTGTGGAAGCAGAAACACCTCTGGCCACAGCTTTGTTAGTTCTGTTTTGAAAAGCTTCCTAAAGGTTCTGAGGGAGAGGATGGGGTTAGAGAAAAAACAGCTAACCTGCTGAAATGGTGGTCCTTACAACAGGTAGTTCTTGCTCCCCCAAACCCCCACTAGTCCTTAAGATGATGAAGAATTTGTGAAGACCTATCCCCGTGGGGGAGGTGCAACTTCAGTGGGGTGATCTGATGTGCATCAGTGGGCCACAGCCATGGACTGTTGTTTAACAGGGTATGAGCAAAATGACACATAAAGAAACTTTGAAGGTTATTTACACTCTGTGCTTTCCTCCTCAGCAAGAACATCATATGAGGAATCTGCATTAAATTTCCATGTAGCTATTTTGCGAAAGGCTTTTTAATTATATACCTATTTATTTGTTGTTTCTAGTAAGCACATTATTTACTTCATTCTGAACTGGCAAGTTATTTTTATAACCATTGCATGAAGTCACTTGCAGTTCTGATTGTAAGCCTTAATTTAATGTCTCTTCATAATTCCAGTTTTGGACTATTTCCTCAACTCAGCTATATACTTAGTCATTAATTCAGAAAGCTTTTTCATACAGAATTCACATTTGTATCTATGAAGTATGTCACTATGAGTAAATGTTTTTAATAATCTTATTAATTTCATATGATTCTTTTCAGGATTTTTTTAACTTGTTAACCAGGTAGGCCCACAGGGCAAAAGTGCTCCTTTTTAGTGTTGACCCAAAAACACTGTTTGGTGAAGTAATTTACTCATAGCTGCAAAATAGAGACTCAAATCCTATGCTACTTCAAGCAGCTTGTTAACAGCTTATAGCCTTAATCCTCTGTCATAGCTGCCAAGAAAAGGTCAGCCATTAATTTGTATGTTTCAGTTCTCCAAATAAACACATCTATTGCCCCCAGTTTCTCGCTCTGTTTTTGTTTTTTTTTAATCTCATTTGAAAAAAAGTATTCTTTCCAAGATTGTTTGGCATATGCAGGTCCAGATCCAATTTTATTTTTTCAGTTTCACCTCCTTAGATAGATACAAGTGCTGATATGCCTTAAATTCTTTGTATTTGTCACTGAAAGTAAAGCTAAATACATTAAATGATTTAAAAGCTTTAAATATGAAAAATAGCCATTGTGAAAAGATTCTTTACATTAATTTTTGGCCCCATCACTCACGTGATCACTGAATCTTGTTTTTAGCCCACAGACTCATGTGCTTTTACAAATGCAGAGGATGCCAAAGAGGGAGATGTGAAAACTGGGAAGTTTTGTCATCCCCCTATGGGAGGTTGGAAAAAATTTAAATGCTTCTACAGCTCTCCTCTTATTGACTGGAAAGCTTTGTGTATTGTCTGCTCTGCTGAGCTACTGTACAGTTGCACTTTTCTACATTTTCCTGCTCAGCTGAACTATATACACTTCTTGTCTGACACCACTGTCTCAAATCCCTTTGGATAGGGACTGTGTATACAGACTATATTTCCAGTATTCTGTCAGTCTCAGGAAGGACTTCTGTGCTGTGACAAACCCATCCTGTTCATCACTTGGATACGTAAGGCAGCACTGGCCACTTTGCTCCATCTATCTTCATTTGTCTTTTTGAGCACGCAGGTCATTAAACGAACCAGAGTTATCTGGGTTTCTTTTGTGGATTCATTCCTTTGTTGCACGATACATGTTACCAATGAAATAGGCCTAAAATACAGTAGTTGTCATGTTAGAGAGTCTGTTAGATCATCTCTTCAGCATCAGCATCATGATATAATGTGTTACAGTACATTAAACTACACTGCACAGGTGCTGTTGTACCGCACAGATATAATGTGCTACAGTACACTAAACTACACTGCACAGGTGCTGTTGTGCCACACAGATATAATGTGGTACACTACACTAAACTATACTGCATAGGTGCTGTTGTGCCACACAGATATAATGTGCTACAGTACAGTAAACTATACTGCACAGGTGCTGCTGTGCCACAGAGATATAATGTGGTATGGTACACTAAACTACACTGCACACATGTGCTATTGTGCCACACAGATATAATGTGTTACAGTACACTGAACTACACTGCACAGGTGCTGTTGTGCCATACAGATATAATGTGTTACAGTACACTAAACCACACTGCACAGATGATGTTGTGCCACACAGATGTAATGTGCTACACTACACTAAACTACACTGTACAGGTGATGTGCCACACAGATATAATGTGGTACACTACACTAAACTGTACTGCATAGGTGCAGTTGTGCCACACAGATATAATGTGCTACAGTACAGTAAACTAAACTGCACAGGTGCTGCTGTGCCACAGAGATATAATGTGGTATGGTACACTAAACTACACTGCACACAGGTGCTGTTGTGCCACACATATATAATGTGCTACAGTACACTAAACTACACTGCACATGTGCTGTTGTGCCACACAGATATAATGTGCTACAGTACACTAAACTACACTGCACAGGTGTTGTTGTGCCACACAGATATAATGTGTTACACTGGGTCTACTTCATTTGCCCTAACTTCCAATTGACTGACATCCATTTGCCCGACCCCATTTGATCGAAATTTCATTTGACCGACACTTCATTTGACTGACAAGTATTATTGGCAAGTAAATGAAATATGCCCCATTCCCCACTATAGTGCGACCCTGGAATTAGAATATATAGTTAGGGGTGTGGGGGGGGCACAGCCCTCCACAATAGGGGTGTGGGGGGCAAAGCCCCCCACTTAATTTCATATTATATTGTTTAGTTTTGCTTTAATATTGCTTAGTAAAACAAAAGTAAATGAGGGGCTTCACCCCCCACACCCCCCATCATGGGGGACTGTGCCCAACACAGCCACTCTAACTATATATTCTAACTCAAGGGTCACACTACAGTGGGGAAGGGGGCATATTCCATTTTCTTGCCAATAATACTTGTCAGTCAAATGAAGTGTTGGTCAAATGAAGTGTCGGTCAAATGACATTTCGGTAATTTGGTCTTGGGCAAATGGGTGTCAGTCAATTGGAGGTTAGGGCAAATGAAGTAGACCCATTACAGTACACTAAACTAGACTGCACAGGTGCTGTTGTGCCTCTCAGAACCCCTCTGAGCTGTTTTCCAGTTCAAGT
>NC_056748.1:86936961-86941961 GCF_019279795.1 Protopterus annectens | reverse complement strand
CAGATGACTGTGTCCTTGCATGGCAAGCTGAGCACATCTGCAATCATGGGGTGGCTGCCATAGAATCCATAAAAAGTTTGTTTTGAAGTGGTTAAGTTAAAAGGCTCTAATTTCTACCTGACCCAGTCTTTGCCCTCCAGGGAAGATAACTTTTGGGGCTTTCATGCATCCTAGCAGGTGACATAGGTACTCTAGTCATGACCCTGAAGGACTCTGAATTCCACCAAATTCTGCAATTCTTGGTGGAGAACTTTACCTAGGAAAATTCACATCGCATCAGTCTGAGGCTGTGAAGGAAGCATTTCCACTCTCTCAGGTATAGTCCTTGTGTTCTAGAATATCCTATATTTGAGCATTGCAACACTATCAATAAAGAAGAATGTTGTTGAAATGTGACACTGCACTTCTTATTGCCAATAAAGTTGTTATGGTGACTGGACTTCTCAGTTTTGATTCAGTGTAAAGTAGGTAGGGTGGCTGAGGTGTAGAACAGAGTCAGATGTGGTGAAGCCCCTTCACCTAAGAAGAAGAAGAACAGGTAGACAGATTTGCCCACATCTGACATGTGTTAAAAGAGTGGAATTTGAAATGCCCATGATCTGTTGCAAGTTCTTCAGACCCTGTCCCACAATGTGCATCTGTTACTGTTTACTTCAGTTTTTGAAAATGTTTCTGAATAAGTGGTTAGCAGCCTGCCTGTTCCGCCTTCTCCAGCAGGCTCATGCATGTTTACAGACATGTTCAACATATCAGTGTGCACCTGTGTGTATGTGTCATACACTGATGTTTATTGTGACTTTCAGATTATCTGTGGCTCACAGCTTCCCTTTACTGCTGTTGATAGTTGTGCGGATTGCACAATGGTGACTTGCACTACAGTCTCACACCCTAGTGAACTGCTTTTAACCAAAACCAAGAAATTATTCTATGCACGTGTGATGCCGAGGTCCTTAAAGGGAAATGCATTTACCTAAGAAATATAAATGTCATTAAACAAATTACGTAAAACTTGTTATGGTTTTCCTAGTGAAATCAAGCCACTACACCATACCTGTAATGAAAACAGTAGGTATCCTGGCAGAGCAACACTTATTGATCATCTCAGTTTGAAATAATCCTAATATAAAACTTTTAATGCATTGCTTAAATAATAAAATAGCAA
Source organism: Protopterus annectens (assembly GCF_019279795.1). Classification (NCBI taxonomy): domain Eukaryota; kingdom Metazoa; phylum Chordata; order Ceratodontiformes; family Protopteridae; genus Protopterus; species Protopterus annectens. The sequence goes on along the minus strand of NC_056748.1, from coordinate 86,940,799 downwards.
TGTGTGCAGTATTTCTGAAAATGATTTTTGTAACAACTGATGATTAAATACTTCTGGCACCTTGCTACTCTAGCATTCAAGAGCACTGGAAGGTGAGAGAGCTAAGACACCATGTCACCTAAGCAGCTGTTATCTAATTTAACTATAAATTCATTTTGAATTTGGATGTCAGGTATGTTAAGTATAATTAACTGTATTATAACAAAACAAAATCTCTATTTTTTTAAAAGTTGGATAGATCCAATTATATGTTCTATGTTTTATGCCATCTACTTGTACTTCAATGTACCTAGTTACAGACATGTAAATAAAGAGGGACTGATTGACTGATTGACTGAAAAAGAAAGATGTGAGCTTATATCAGGATACTAGCATGTTCTAATCTCTGTCCCAGCTTATACCAGCACCTACTCTCTACGCATCTCATGTGGTCCCTACATACCTAAGTATAACAGTCTGGAGCAGGCGGCCTAGACAGAGCTAATCATACACTCTGCTCTCTCACTCAAGTGCTATAATCACTATCCTCCTGTACAATAGTAATATCTCCTCTGATGCATAATTTTAAAACTTCATTATATTTCATACACGCTTTACAGACCTACACAATACTCCAGTTTCTCCTCCTACATAATTTTATAACTTAATTCATTTTATCTCTTGAACCTTTCTCTGCATAAATCTAAGAATACTAAGCTTCCTCAAAATAATATCTAAACTTTTACAGTAGAAATCCATTTACTTAATACAAGATTTTAGAGCTACCAGGCCTGTACAGACTTATAATTGTTAATGTAAAGACTTTATTCTATATACCTGTCTTGTAATTGTTTGTTTTTTCTGAGAAATGTAACAGATGTTTTTCTGAGAACCGTCTGCAATTCACTTGTTAACATAAATGTACTGCGATGGAGCTTTTCTCCCTAGGCGGCCTCCACTGAAGGTGGTTAGGTGGTTATTATTTGTTTTTCTGAAGAAGTTCACATCATTAAAAGTGGATGAAAGTGCTAGCTCATTGTGCCTCAGTGTGTCTCTTGGTTGGATCCTGTTTTTTTCATTTTCAAAGTTACTAGTGTGTGCTTTCCAGCTTGGTTTACTGTTGTTTCAGTTTTTGTTTTGGAACCAACATTGATGGCAGCTGAGGTTTCTTCACAAGAAGACTTGTTAAATCTTTCCACCTATCCAGTTCCTGAAAGAGGTGAAGAGTTGCCTACTACATCAACTTTTTCATTACAACTATCGAGTACTATCACCAAGATAGTACAAAATTGTTTGGAAGAACAATTAAACCTCAAAAAGGGCGAGGGCGCTTTAAGACCTGAAGTGGGAGATTGCCCACGCCCTTTTCAGTCCTTGGAAGCCTGCAGTGAAGAAAATCCTGTGAACCGAAATGGTGAGGGAGCTGAATCATGAAGTATGGCAAATAATCTTGTATGGAATTACATCAGTAAATCTTATGAGAATCCGTTTACAAATTTGACAGAGATTCCAATGAATGAAACTGTAAGTAAACAATTACATGATTCCAATTCATGCAAAAAGTGCATTTTTGAACTGGAGAGACTTGTTTTCAAGTATGTGTCTTTAACTTTACTTGTTTTCAAGTATGTGTCTTTAACTTTGGAAGTACAATACTTAGGGGAATGTATTAATCATAAAATAGTTCTGCAAGGTCTGAGAACGGCAAAATTCTCAAACTGTGTCTCTCCTGCTGATGATTTGTGCAATGTTTTAATAGAATTGTACAATGAGACTGGTTTGGCCATGATGAGAGTGCTCGTCTCTCACTATGAAAAAGAAATAGTTAAACTCAAGGACAGTATTAAATCTATGGATGAAAGTATAAAAAGTTACATCTGCTTCAATAATTTTTCAACATTATATAATGGAATTGAAGCAAAGGCGGACAGACATAGAGCTACCATTATAGCTAGAAAACAAAATAAATTAAAGAGATCAAGCATATAGGTCGAATCAGGCTTACATCAGTATTACTGATGTGAGTGGCACTACAGTACCTACAACTAATAACAATTCTTTGGTCAATATGGTGGCTAATATCCAAGAGGGGTTGACTACAGGAAATAAGGAGGTTTTTCCTAGAGTGAATGAAGTACCAGTTAATTTGGTCAATGATGAACAGAGTGTCAATGTAAATGGCACTACAAATAACACAGCAAGAGTGGGAACTAGTTTTGCTGGAGTGGTGGCTACTTGCAATGGACATTCCAATGGACATGTCACTGGCCCTTTTCGAACACAAGCACCCTCCATGAAAAGGACTACCAAATGGTACAATGTAACGCAGCATAAAGGGAAGACAAAGGGGAAGAACAAACGGAGGTGATTTCATCTCCAAGAGATAAATTTACAATAGATATTGTTAATTTGAGTAGTACTTCCTTTTGTGCAGCGACTAACAATGTGCTAAGAAAGGGTTTTTCTTTTATTCCTACCAACAGGATGAACATTGGCAAGTTAATGATTGATTTTAGGCTTTTTTTGCATAAACTTAATCTGCAATACATTCTGCATGATGTTACTACTACAGTGGAACATGGAAATTCCAGGCTTACTAAACCAAGTGTCTTTAACCCCCCATTGGTGAACACACTGCAAGTGTTTCAGAACATTTGTGAAAAAAGAGTTTAGAGAGATCAAACATGGCAATGTTAAAAATAACTTATCTGAAGCTGAATTTATTGCTTTGGAAAATATAAGTAGGAATTCTAACATTAGAACTATGAAAGCTGACAAAGGGGGAAAAATAGTTATCATGGACACTTGTGTTTATGAAAAATCCCTCAGTACATTGTTAGAAGATTCAGACACTTATTCTAAAGTTTCTTTATACTTTGTCAACTACAGTTTTAGGAAAATTGATACCCTGTTGTTTGATATGTTTTGCCAAGGGGAAATTGACAAAGTTGATTATGATTTTCTAGTGGTAGAACATCCTAAAATGGCTACGTTTTTTGGAATTCCAAAAATTCAAAATAACGAACTAAGTCCATCTTTTAGTCCTATAGTCTCTGCCAGACAATTTAAAACTGAGAATATTTCAATATGGTTAGACAATGTTCTTAATCCAATAGTACAAAAATCTGAACACTATATAAAAGATTATTGGCATTTTCTTGAGATCCTAGGCAAATATAAAGTGCCTGACAGAGACATATATTTTTGTACGCTAGATGTCACGAGTTTGTATACTTCCATTAATCAGGAAGTAGGTTTAGAGTTCATGAGAGAGTATCTTACATGTCATACTGATTTTTCAGGTGAAAAAGTAAACACAATTTGTACATTAATGGAATTAGTACTCGACAATAATTTTTTCAAATTCAATAATACATTATATAAGCAAATATCAGGTGTAGCCATGGGAGCAAGAGTGGCACCGGCTTTTGCAAACATAGTCATGGCCAATTGGGAAAATAAGTCATGGCCAATTGGGAAAATAGGTTCCTGAAGTTACACCCTGGTTACAACAAGGTAGAATTATACCATAGATACATAGATGATTTGCTTTTTTTGTGGTCAGGGGAACATTCTGAATTTGTAGAATTTGTATCTGACCTTAATAGCACTACAGATTTTTTATTATTTAAAATAGGTAGTTATGGCGAACAAATTAACTTTTTGGATTTGACACTTAACTTAGATAATGTTACAAGAAAATTGAGAAGTAGAATCTATAGGAAGTCCTGTTTTGCAAACCAGTATTTGCATAGGGATAGTTTGCACCCAACACACAAGAAAAAAGGGGTCATCAAGGGTCAAATTATCAGACTCAGTAGGCTCACTTCTGATGAACATATATTTTTAAATGAGCTTA
>NC_056748.1:86916961-86931961 GCF_019279795.1 Protopterus annectens | reverse complement strand
TTTACACATTGTTGGGTATGTATATCACATGATTCCAGGTAGCTTGGTATTGGGTTCAGGTTGTTTTTACACATTGTTGGGTATGTATATCACATGATTCCAGGTAGCTTGGTATTGGGTTCAGGTTGTTTTTACACATTGTTGGGTATGTATATCAGATGATTCCAGGTAGCTTGGTATTGGGTTCAGGTTGTTTTACACATTGTTGGGTATGTATATCAGATGATTCCAGGTAGCTTGGTATTGGGTTCAGGTTGTTTTTACACATTGTTGGGTATGTATATCAGATGATTCCAGGTAGCTTGGTATTGGGTTCAGGTTGTTTTTACACATTGTTGGGTATGTATATCAGATGATTCCAGGTAGCTTGGTATTGGGTTCAGGTTGTTTTTACACATTGTTGGGTATGTATATCAGATGATTCCAGGTAGCTTGGTATTGGGTTCAGGTTGTTTTTACACATTGTTGGGTATGTATATCAGATGATTCCAGGTAGCTTGGTATTGGGTTCAGGTTGTTTTTACACATTGTTGGGTATGTATATCAGATGATTCCAGGTAGCTTGGTATTGGGTTCAGGTCTGATGTTGCTGAGGGAGGTGATCAGGAAGGAGGGCTTGTGCAGAGCAAGTGTTTTAGGAAGGAAGGGAAGGAGGTTAGTTTTTTGGAATTAGTATGAGTTGCTTATGAGAGACAGGTTTCGACAGAGGAGAAGGTATCTTGAGTGAAAACTAGAAGTTCAGGAATGCTGTGGGCAGAGGTGATGAGAATGGAATTGGCATATTGTAGAAGTGCACGCACTCGAGGCACTCCTTAGCATGGAGCAAATCGATATCTGTGCAGTAAAAGAAACCTGGTTCAAAGCTCCAGAGAGCACCCCAGCACTACCAGGCTACAACTCATACCATAACTTTCGGCCCCAAAACCCAGACTGAAATACAAAAGGAGGAGGTGTATCCATTTTCATAAAGGATACCCACACCTCCACGTTAGTAGCACAGCATGAGGCCTTGGAGACCATCCATGTGCAACTAACAGTGGGCAAAGCTGCTTTTCAGATCGTAGCTTGCTAGAGATCACCTACCTTGTCTCAGGACCCCCACTCAGCATTCCTGAGAACACTGGAAAATATAAAGGTCCTACCAAACACCATGATATTAGGAGATTTGAACTACCCAAACATTGACTGAGAGAATTACTCAAGTACAAACTCCTTTGCCCAAGGCATCACTGATCATTATTAGCAAGAAACTACGATCGCTCATAAAATCATCCAAGGCCAGTTTCAAAATAAAAATTGCCAAGGAATCTAAAGATAACCACAAAGCCTTTTTTAGCTATATCAAACATTTAGGTGGCAACTCTCAGATATGCTCTGAGCTAGTGCAAAATGGTAAAAAATACACTGAACCAACTGACACTGCCAACATCCTAGTGGACAAGTTCAGTGTAAACTTCATCCCCCACCCCCAAAAGGGCCTGTGTCCATCCCAGAAGAATGCAGAGCCCCAGACATCATGGACATGCAGGTAAAAATAGCCCTCTCCAAAGCTAAGAACACAGCATCAATTGGACCAGATGGTGTCCCAGGCTGTGTCTTACATGAGCTCCAAAAGGAACTAAACCCTCATCTAAATTCAATGTTCAGACTCAGCCTTAACACAGGCTATGTACCCAAAGAATGGCGTACAGCAACAGTCATCCTGCTCCACAAAGGTGGTGCCACAACAGAACCTGAGAACTATTGCCCTATAAGCCTGACCAGCCTGGTCTGCAAAGCTATGCAGTGAATTATCATGGAACTCATAAACAGAGACATTGGGAACCTCCAGACACTGGACCCTACCCAATTCGGCTTTGTTAAAGGCTGATCCTGCCTCCTAAACCTAGTTGACTTCTTTGAAACAGTTACCAAGGCCATAGATGAAGGGAAGGTAGTCCACACAGCCTACCTGGACCTCGCTAAGGCCTTCGACACCATTCCCCACTCTGGCATCATAGACAAGCTTACCAGCTTGAACATTAACCTCTATGTCATGAGATGGGTGGCCAACTGGCTCACAGATAGAACACACATGGTCAGAGTTGCGGTTGCCATGTCCGACTCTAAACCAGTCACAAGTGGCGTCCAACAGGGCTTGGTCCTGCAACTCCCTCCTGTTTGGTATATACTTCTCTGAGGTACAGGCAAGCACAGGAGGACTATGGCTGACCAAGTTCACAGATGACTGCAAACTGTGGGCCATAATCGACTCTCCGGCTGACAGACATCCTCCAGAAGGGTCTTACAGAGACAGATACCTGGTGTCAAAACCATGGCCTCAAGCTAAAAGCCAAAAAATGCATAGGCATCCCCTTTGGAAAAAACAAAGTGCCCACAAATTACCACATAGGTGGTAATCCACTAGGTATGGAAAATGTAATTAGGGACCTGGGGACACAGGTAGATAGCAACCTCTCCTTTGATAATCACATTGCCAAAGTGGTTAGAAATTCCTTCTATGTAGCCCACCTAATCACAAAATGGTTCACCTCTAGATCGAGAGGTCATTGTGCCCCTCTACTCATCACTCATTATGCCCATAATAGAGTACAATGCCCCATTTGGTATGTACCTTACTCGGCACATGCAACAGCTGGAAAGACCACAGAAGTACCTCACCAAGAGGATCATGGGCCTCAAAGAGATGCCCTATGCAGCTCGACTGAAGAAACTCCAGCTGTACTCGGTTGCTTACCACCTGCTCAGAGGTGATCTATGCCTGACATATAAAGCCATATCCAACCTGGAATTAATGGACATGCTCCACCTCAAGAAAACCAAATCTCTTAGAGCCACATGCTCCAGTGAATTAAACCTCAGCACAACAATAAACAGGATGTGCTGGAGGGATAGAATCCTGTCCCAGAGACTACCCTCGCTCGGGAATAGAATCCCAGTTTATGTTAGGCAACCTAGCTGACTCTTTTCAAGAGGAATCTTGACGAGTGGATGGGAAATCATAAGTTTACCCCTGGGATCACTTCAGTGGCCCTGCTAGACAGAGGCCCAGGAAACTAATTTAAAAGGGAGGCAAAAGCCAACACATTCTGGCTAGGCTTATAAATGCCCTTGGGCAGATAGCCTAGTACCTACTTCTGAACCTAGAAGTGTTGAGAGGTTAGTAGCAGAGTGAAGTTTGTTAGTGAAAGTATTGAACAGGAGGGGGGCCCAAGACAGATCCTTGGGGAACGCCAGTATTTACTTGGAGGAAAGTGGAGAGGACAGTTTGCCAGTGAATGGATTGCTGCCTGCAGGATAGGTAGCTAGAAAAACAGTTAACAGATGAGGTAGAGAGATGGGGTCTATATTAAAAGGCTGAAGAGATGTTTCAGCAAACACCTCTTGGTCGACATGTAATGAGCTAACGCACTAAAGGGTGAATGCTCAAAACAGCGGTTTCTTTCCCTGGGAAAGAAACCACTAGCGCGCGCGCGAGCGCGCACACACACACACACACACACACACACACACACACACACACACACACACACACACACACACACACACACACACACACACACACACACACACACACACACACACACACACACACACACACACACACACACTTTAAAACATAATGTGGGGGCTTCACCCCCCCACACCCCCCTCTAACTAAATGTACCAACTCCGAGACTGCACTACAGTGAGGAAAGGGGCGAACACACTGGGATGGCCAAGCGATTTCTTTCCCAGGGAAAGAAATCACTGTTTTTAGCATTTGCGCTTTAATGCATTCGCTCATTACATGTTGACCAAGAGGTGGTCAGTGAAACACCTCTTTGGTCTTTTAATATAGTCCCAAGAGATGAAGGTCAGAAAGTTTAGTTAGAAGTTTGGAATGAGAGACAGTGTAAAGGCCTTAGAAAGATCAAGGAATAGACAGGAGATGAGCAAGTTATTGTCACGGGTTTCAGTTACTGTTTGGGTAAAAGAGAGTAGTGCAGTGGCTGTGTTATGGTGGGGTCTACAGCATTGTTTGGTGGGAGTTAGGAGGTTGTTGTCAAGAATGTATTTGAGAAACTGAGTATGGATGTACTTTTTCAGTATTTTGAATAGGGAAAGGAAACTTCCTTTCAAGATGTACTTCCACAGCCATCTATTTTTTAGCTGCGTTGTTTCATAGTATAGTACTAGGCTATCTGCCCTGGGGCATTTGTAAGCCTAGCCATAGTGATGTGGCTTTTGCCACCCCAGGAAATGGTACAAAAATGTACAGAATAAATCTAGAATACTGTGCCTCTGTCTAGTAGTGACACAATGAAGGTCCCCTTATATAATAGAAATAGTTTACTGTGCCCCTGTCTAGCAGTGACACAGATGTGACCCCTGGGGTAAACTTATGATCTCCCATCCACTCATCAAGATTTCTCTTGAAGAGAGTCAGTGAGGGGCTCTGCCTAATACGAACTGGGATCCTGTTCCAAAGCATGGGAAGCCTCTGGGTTATGAATCTATCCCTCCAGCATGTCCTATTCATACTTGTGCCGAGGTTTAAGTCTTTAGCTCTCATGGTCCTGATGGATTTGGATTTTTTGAGGTGGAGCATGTCCATCAGATCCTGATTGGACATGGCCTTGTACATCAGGCAGAGATCACCTCTGAGCAGGCGGTATGCTACTGAATACAGCTGAAGTTTCTTTAGTCTGGCAGAATAAGACATATGTTGGAGGCCCTTGATCCTTTTGGTGAGGTACTTTTGTGGTCTCTCCAGCTGTTGCAAGTGCCAGGTGAGGTACATACCAAATGGGGCATTGTACTCAATCATGGGTCTGATGAGGAAGGAATATAGGGGTACAATGACATCCTTGGATCTAGATGTGAAATCCTTCATGATGAGGTGTGCAAGGTAGAATGTTTTTCTAACCACTTTGGCAACGTGGGTGTCAAATGAGAGGTCGCTGTCTACTTGGGTCCCTAGGTCTCTGATTACTTTTTCTGTACTCAATGGGTTGCTGTCTATGTGATAATTTGTGGGTACTTTGTTTTTTCCAAAAGGGATGACTATACATTTTTTGGCATTTAGTTTAAGGCCGTGACTACAGCACCAGTTGTCCGTTTCAGTGAGGCCTTTTTGTAGGATGTGTGTATCTGCTGGTGTATTGACTATGGCGCCTAGTTTGCAGTCATCTGCGAAATTTGTCAGCCACAGCCCTCCCATGTTTGCTTTAACATCTGAGAAATAAATGTCGAACAAGAGGGGTCCCAGGACCGATCCCTGTGGGACACCACTTGTGACTGGCTTTGAGTCTGACATTGCTCCAGCGATTTTAACTTTACGGGTTCTGTCCTTTAGCCAGTTTGCAACCCATCTAGTGACATAAGGGTTTACTTTTAAGCTGTTTAGCTTATCTATGATGCCTGAGTGGGGTATTGTGTTGAAAGCCTTAGCCAAGTCCAGGTATGCTGTATGGACTGCTTTGCCCTCATCAATGGCTCTAGTGACTGTTTCAAAAAAGTCAACCAGGTTTAAAAGGCAGGATCTGCCCTTTACAAAGCCAAACTGGGTGGGGTCAAGTATCTGTAGGTCCCCTATTTCTCTGTTTATGAGTTCCATAATGATTCTTTCCATAGCTTTGCAGACCAGGCTAGTTAAGCTTATGGGGCGGTAGTTTCCAGGGTCTGTAGAGGCACCCCCCTTGTGGAGTGGGACCACTGTTGCTCTACGCCAGTGTTCAGGTACATATCCCAAAGTAAGGCTAAGGTTAAATAGCATTTTTATGTGTGGGTTTAGCTCCTCTTGGAGTTCACGTAACACGCACCCCGGGATACCGTCCGGTCCCATTGATGCTGTGTTTTTTGCTTTGTTTAGGGCGGTTCTCACTTGAACATCTGAGATGACAGGGAGATTACATTCAGCTGGGATAAGTATTTTTTCTTTTGGGGGTGAAGGAGGCGAGAAATTTGCACTGAACCTGTCAGCCAGAATGTTAGCAATATCTGTGGGTTCAGTGTATTTTTTGTTGTTGTGAACCAACTCTGAGCATATCTGAGGGTTTCTGCCCAGGTTTCTAACATAGCTGAAGAAGGCTTTGTGGTTATCTTTAGTGTCCTTAGCGATTTTTCTCGCAAAGTTTGCCTTGGATGTTTTTATGTGAGAACGTAGTTTTCTGCTAATGTTGATCAGAGACGTCTTCCCTTCATGGGATTTCACTCTGACGTGCAGTAGCTTCCTTCTTTTGTTATACAATTTGTTTATGGCTGAGGTCCACCAGACAGGATGCTTACATTTGGTGGAGAGGGACTTGGATTTGTTTGGGATTGCATGATCCATGCATTCTTGGAGATGTCCATAGAAAGCATTTGTGAAGGATTCGGCATTGTGGGATGTGGTATCCACTGGCACAGTGGGCTTAAAGGATATCATCTCAGTCTTAAGAAGAGTGAAGTCTGCTTTTGAGAAGTTTTTCACTGTGGTCTTTTGTGCTGGGGGTGGAGGTGGGATATGTATATCCAGGTTGATTAGTTTGTGGTCAGATCTGACTAGTGAGGGGTATACTTCCGGTGTGGAGCATTTTGTCCCCATGTTTGTGATGATCAGGTCTAGTATATTATCTCCCCTAGTGGGAGAGGTGACTAGTTGTTCCAGTGCATTTGAATTTATGAATTCCAGGAACCTTTGGGCTAGGGTATTAGGGCTAGAATAATGTACCCAATCTATGTTTGGGTAGTTGATGTCTCCCAGTATGATGGTATTTTGTGATACATTCATATCCTCCAATGTCTTCAGGAAGGCTGAGTGGGGTTCTTGAGATTGGGAGGGTGGTCTGTAACATGCTACCAGTTGTATAGCAGTTTTGCCTATGGTTAGTTGCACCTGTACGGTCTCTGATGCTTCATGTGTTGCTACTAACCTGGAGGTGTGGGTGTCCTTTATGAATATGGACACTCCCCCTCCCTTTGTGGTTCGGCCCGGGTTTTGGGGCCAAAAAGCATGATACGAGGTATAGCCTGGTAGCGCTGGGTTGCTCTCAGGAGCCTTGAACCAGGCTTCAGTTACTGCACAGACATCGATGTTCTCCATGCTGAGGAGTGCATCAAGTGCCTGCATCTTGAGATTTAGACTTCTGGCGTTGAGCAGCATTACCCTTAGTTTTTTTCCATTTTTGTTTTCTAAGGAGGTGGGTTTGTCTTTTGAGCCTTGCCTAAAAAAGCCACTATGGGGGTGGCAAGAGCCTTAGCCAGTATCCAGAAGCCCAGTGGTGACAGGTGTAAGCCATCCCTTGCGAAGCAGCGTGGCTTGTCCAACATATCATCCCAGGTAGACAGACATTGGATCCCCTTAGAATGACACCAGTACTTGAGCCTATTGTTAAAGCTGATCATCTTGTCTTTGTATTGTGGTATCATTCTTGGTGAGGGCAAGATGCTGCTCAGGGTCAGGGTCATACCAGCCTGGGCTACATAATCGGAGAGCTCCTCTATGTCTCTTTTCATGTAGTCCAGGGAGGTACGTCTTAGGTCATTCACACCAGCATGGACAATGACGGAGTCATATTTGTACTTGCTTTGGAGTGACCTGAGTGCGTGTGTTATGTGGCGGATCCTAGCTCCCAATAGACAGCTCACAGTCACCTTCTCCTTGTTCAGCCTGGTCAGTGGGACATCAGTGTGTCTGACTATGGAGTCACCTATTACTAGTGTATCAGGCAAGGTGTTTGGCCTTAAGGGCTGCGATTGGTCAACACACTGATTTATTGAAGTATGTGTTGCATGTGTTTTGTTTTGATGTTGTGGACCTAATTTACTGGACTGCATCACCCATGTGTACAAGCAGGAGCTGTGTGATCACCCTCTTCAAACTACAAACCTTTTGACCAGGCTTGTAATGACCTACATACTAAAATTAATGTTTTTAATGTATTGCAATGGGCTCTTTTACTTTGGAGAGCTAGAATGGCTGAGTCCACTTGTAAATTAACAGTGGTCTTTAAATCTTTAACACTCTTTGTCTTTGGTTTCAAAATGTTTTTTATGAATGCATTCCTCACAGGTGTCAGTAGTAAGAACACCCAGTTCTGGATCAAAATACATTTACAAAGTCACTGCATGTAATCACTGTATGAATAATGACTGGGACAATTAAACTCTGTAGATTGTTTCCCTCCAAGCTACTATCAGCATATGGGGGAATGTAGACCTAATCACTGAAAACTGGCAAAGCTGTCAGTTCTGCATATAGTTTACAAAATGGCGACTTTTAATGGTGGCAGTTTTAGGTTTTTTTTCTCGAAGAAATTTTAATGTTCTTTTTCAAACAATAAATATTCAAGTAATATAATGAACAATGATAATAATAAGATAGTTTGTTTTATTTACTGTTTATAATTATGCTATGTACGATATATATATATATATATATATATATATATATATATATATATATATATATATATATATACAGAAGCCTGAATTCCAAAATGCTGATGTTCCACCAGGAGAGTCTTCTCTTCTAAAAGTCATCTTTTTTTTTTTACTTTAATTCTTTAGATAGTTTTAGTGTTTGGGTCTGAAAAGTAACAATATCATTTATATATTTTCTTAGTGAAATATGGAACAAAATTATGTGTGGCATCAACATTTTCAGTGATTTTGTTTATAACTTACATCAAGAAGAAGAAATAAAGAAAATCTAAAGAAAAACGCAGTTAGCTCAGAACAATAACTTCTGACGATTAATTTACTTAAACTGACACAACTTTATGCTACATTTAATTGTAGATGAGTAAAATATCAAACTCTAACAAAAATATACTCATAAAAGTAAGTTCTTGAAATAACTCAACAAATTAAAAATACATCTTCAAAAAAGGCCCTAAAATAAAGAAAAATAACAAATTACAAAATATAGGATGATCCCACTACGACAGTAAGGCTAGAACAACCGTATTTAAGTCAATACACATCTTTTTCACAATTATCTCACCAGTCAATTTTGTTTTTGTTCACCGCAGGTGTCTTAGTGCTAGTGAAACAAATGTTAGAGATGTTGATGACCACTTTCCAATCTGTGATAATTCAGACTGTAAACCTTCCTTTTTAGTCCCACATGTCCAAAAGGATTTCAGTGTAAAAAAGGGACAGTTTTAAATATGATACCTTTAAACAGTTCAGATTTCCTTACCCCTTACTGGTGTGATAAAAAGTTGGCTGCATGATTCCAAAGCATATCGCAGTATGAATAACAAATGATCAGAAAGGTGTTCTCAACACAGACAAGTAAGACAGCATTTCCAGTTGTCCTCATCCCTAGTCATTCTTGCTGCGGAGTTTTATTTTAATGCAAATTAATAGAGAAATATAGCCAATAAACATCAAACAGCAGGACAATAAATATTGCAGGTAAAGTAATACATTTAGTAGGACCGAAAACCAAATTAAACTTTCCTACAGTTATTAGCTGATCAGTCTAAAACTATTACTGGTTATAAAGTAAACCAATAAAAGTTTTAAATCCTTCTTTTATTTTAAGATAGGTTTGTTGGGAAGAAATATATTACACAAATAAATAAAATGTTTTAAAATACGGTTCCATAAAGATGCAACATTATTAAGCTCAAAGACTATCTCCGGGATTCACGAAGCTTGCGCCAGGAGCAGGAGTAGTATCGGTGTTCCAACACCAAATATGGCCGCCGAGCGATGCAGGTACGAGCTGTTTTCACATGCACTACCTGCGTATGCTACACCGGCACAGCTCTCGGCTGCTGTATGCTAATCACCCCATTTGCAGCAGTGTAGCATGCAAATGAGGGTAGTAAGCAATCCAGGAAATAGTGCAGGCATAGTGTAAGAATGCAGAAATGTAAACTGTAAAAAATGGTTTACATTACTGCAAACATAAAATCGGAGCCATGTCAGCCGGCCAAACACATGTACTATATTGTTAATATATGCCAATGGCTAAATATATAGCCAGTGTCATAAAAAAACATGTAGAAAATGTAAAAATAACATTATTATTATTTCTCGCGCTAGCGCAAAGTTTAAAGCATAGGCAGTGGCGCACAAATGGGATTGTATAAAACAGCAATGTAACACATATCATGATTTCCCCATAGTAGACAATGGCAGGCATGTTACACCACACCATGGTGCAAGTGTTGCTCAGGGGCTGTGTTAGTGTTATGAGCAATTTCTAGGAATTAATAGACAATCTAATGCAAATGAGAGGAGTTATACTGAATCACAGATTCCCCCTGGTGTAAGGATGCACCTCACGTACCATTATAACACTGAGGGGTGGCCATGAGATAAAGATGACAACAAGAGAGGGGTGTGTCACCTTTGTTGTAAGCACATTGGAGCAATGCCAATCCTGCTTGCCTGTAGCTAAGCAAAGCTAAAGGAAAGGGGTGTGTTTAACTGGCTTTAGCTTTGGCTAGCTGAGAGCACACAAGGTAACTGAGTATGCATGTGAACGGAGATTAAAGTGCGCTTAAACCCGGTAAACGGGTATGCGCGGTGCCCACCGGAGCTGAAACAGGAAGGATAGATGAAAAAAATAAGGAAATGCTGCAGCAAGGAAATTGGAGTACAAATGAGCAATTAACACCTAGGAACCTACAGTGGGCCATTGACGACAGCTAACAAGGCTGCTAGCAGCTACCCACAGAACAGGAAAGGGGAGGGGATGTACTGCAAAGAAAATAGTAAAGTGTCACAGCAGACCAAAGTAGAATTGCATTATATCAGCTACATAACACACTTTCCAACACACGACTGGATAGGGAAAGTACAAGACAATAAAGCTGGCAGGTGGATGTATGCCTGACAATGGGAGGGGATCTAGGTTTAAAAGGGAATTAAAGGTCAACAGATGAATCAAGCCAGGCAAGCATAACTCCACACTACAGCCCCCACACTTGCAGTAATCAATGTAAAACCCATAAGTAAGATATCTTGCAGCTGGAACTGCTCACACACAGCCAATTACATCAGCAGCATCTATAGCACAATAGTATAAAGTGTGAAAGCACCTCACACACACACTTGTGTTATCCCATACACACTGCACCATTGGTGTATACAAACGAGGAAGTTTTAATATGTACATGTTAGGGGCTGCCATTGCTTTGATCCACCAGCATGTGATGGAGACTGGAGGTGGTGAGGAGGATGATGCTGACAACCACCTCAGGCACCAGAGGAGGAGAAGAGTGTTCAGACCCAGGGTAACCTACCAGGGGCTACATGATCTGGAGATAGTAGAGCATTACAGGGTAGACAGGGACACCCTACAACAACTTGTGGAGCTGTGCCGGCCATGCCTCAGAGCCAGAGCAAATAGAGGGGAACCCATCCCAGTGGATACCAAGGCATGTGTAAGCTTGAGAATACTAGCCAAAGGTACCTTCCAAAGGCCAACTGGGGATATCATGGGGATCTCACAGGCATCAGCATCCAGGGTACTCCACCAGTTCCTGGATGCCATGTTACCACATGCCAGTGAGCACATATATTTCCCCCAAATGCAGGAGGAGTTGGCCAGCAATATGTGTCTGTTCCACCGTGTGGCAGAATACCCGGAGGTACTGGGTGCAATAGACTGCACTCACATACACATCAAGTCACCACCGGTGAGCAGGGTAGGCACTACATAAACCACAAGGGATACCCCTCCATCAACTGACTGCTGGCAGCCCTGGAAGCTATCACGACTACCACATCTGGCATGCCTCACAGCTGTATCAGGCATTTGCCAAGGGGGAAATCCCATATGGCCATCTGGTGGGGGATGCTGGCTATGCACTGGAACTGTGGATGATGACACCCATCAGTAATGAACACACACCCATGCAAGAACTCCATAATGAGGCACACACACAAACCAGAATAATCATAGAGCAGTGTGTTTGGGATGCTCAAATCATGGTTCCATTGCTTGGACATATCCGGTGGAGCCTTGAAGTACTCTCCAGCCACATGTGCCCACATCTTCATAGTATGTGCCATGCTGCACAATATGATCCTGCGGAAACAGCTGCAACAGGGACGGAATGTTGAAGGCCCTCACAGCCAACCACCATTGCCAAGGGCCCCACAGCCACAGAGGGACTCAGACCATGAGCCGCCTGAGCCAGTCCCTGTAGGCAGACGGAGGCATGCCCAGTATGCCCATGCCTTGGCAAGGAGGGAACGTATAGCACACACACACTGACAATATAGGCACCTAGGGACTGACACCTTTCTCCACCTGCACACACAGTAAAATGGATGGCACACACACAAGACTACCTGTAAACTGTCATGTATAGGCAGTCTACTGCGTGCATCCAACATAGGCAGCCCTCAACTATTGCACATACAACTGCTATTGGCACAAGGTAAGTCAACACCTGAACAGTAAATGAAGCTATCAGCATGCACTGCTACTGTATGTATAGGTTCATAGGTAGGTACCAGGCTAACTGCCAGAGAGCATTCATAAGCCTAGCCAGAATGTGTCAGATTTTGCCACCCCATCAATTAATTAACTGTCCCTCTGTCGAGCAGAGCCAATGGTGGGATCCCTGGGGTGTATCGACCGTTCCCCATCATTCAAGGTTCCTCTTAAAGAGTGTTAGTGAGGGGCTATGTATAATGTAATTAGGGATGTTGTTCCAAAGCATGGGGAGTCTCTGTGACAGGAATTTGTCCATCCAGCATGTTCTAGTTACTGTTGTGGCAAGGTTTAGCTCACTAGAGTGCGTGGCTCACTGTGACATGGATTTCCTTAGGTGGAGCATATCCATTAAGTCTGGGTTGGACATGGCTTTGTAGGCCAGCAAAAATCATCTCTGAGTAAACGAGATGCCACTAAGTACATCTGGAGTTTATTCAGTCTGGCTGCATAGGACATATGTTTGAGGACAGTAATCCTCTTTGCGAGGTACTCCTGTGGTCTTTCCAGCTGTTGGAAGTGTCATATGATAGTACATCCCAAATGGGGTATTATACTCTATGATGGTCCTGATGAGTGATGAGTAACAGGGCACTATAACCTCAGTATGTCTAGATGCAAACCCTTTAGTAATTAGATGGTCTACATAGAAGGATGTCCTAACTACTTTGGTGATATGATTGTCAAAGGAGAGATTACTATCTACCTTACTCCCCAGATCTCTTATTAACTCATCTGTAGTAAGGGGGCTGCCACCTATGTGGTAATTTGTGGGTGTTTTGTTTTCCAAAATGGAATGACTATGTATTTTGTGGCATTTAGCCTGAGGCCATGACTCTGACACCCTGTGTTGGCCTCTGTGAGGCCCTTTTGAAGGATGTCTGTCAGCTGGACTGTCACTTATGGCTCCCAGTTTGCAGTCATTGGCAAACTTGGTCTGCCATAGTCCACCTGTGTTTGCCTGTACCTCTGAGAAATAAATGCCGAACAGTAGCGGCCCCAGGTCTGAGCCCTGTGGGACACCAGTTGTGACTGGTTAAGAGTTGGACCTGGAAGCCGCTAGTCTTACCATGTGAGCTCTGTCTGTAAGCCAGTTGGCAACCCATCCTGTGAAGTAGGGGTTTATGTTTAGGCTGGTGAGTTTATCAATAATACCCGAGTGGGGAATGGTGTTGAAAGCCTTGGCAAGGTCCAGGTAGGATGTGTGAACCACCTCTCCCCTCATCTATCGTATGGGTGTCTGTCTGTAAGACGTCAACCAGGTTCAGTAGGCTTGATGTGCCCTCAACCAAGAAGACCTGGGTTGGGTCAAGTGTTTGGAGGTTACCAATGTCTTTGTTAATGATTTCCATGATAATGCGCTCCATAGCCTTGTAGACCAGGCTAGTCAGGCTTATGAGGCAGTAGTTACCATGGTCAGTTGTGGCTCCTCCTTTGTGGAGTGGAATAACTGTTGCTATGTGCCATTCTGTGGGCATGTAGCCTGTGGAGAGGCTGAAGTTGAAAAACTTATTTAGGTGGGGGGGGGGTTAGTTTGTCTTGTAGTGTTTGCAAGATGCAGCCTGGGACACCATCTGGCCCCAGTGATGCTGTGTTTTGCCTTTTGAGAGGGCTATTTTCACCTGTGTGTCAGTGATGTCTGGAATACTGTACTTTTTCTGTATTGTTGTGTGCCCTTTAGGGGGTGATATGGGGGTGAAGTTTGCACTGAATGTATCTGCAAGGTTGTTGGCGATATCAGTAGGTTCAGTATATTCTGTGCTATGTTGCACCTGCACAGTGCAAATCTGTGAGTTACCACTTAGATTCTTGAGATAGCCAAAGAAGGCTTTGTGGTTATCTGCCTAATCCTTGGCTATTTCCCGTTCAAAGTTAGTCTTGGATGATTACATGAGGGACCGTTGTTTCTTACTAATACTGGTCATGGATGTCCTTCCTTCTTGGGATTTTCTTTTGTGTCTGGACTACCATCCTCTTTCTGAAGTATAGCCTGTTTATTGCAAGGGTCCACCAGACTGGTGTCCTTGTCTTGGAGGAGTGAGTCTTGATTTACCAGGGATGGCACAATCCATACATCCTTGTAGGTGCTCATAGAGTGCATTTGTAAATCTTTCTGTATCATGGGCAGTGTTTTCCCTTAGTGTGGGGGCTGTGAAACTTCCTGCCTCTGTCTTTAGTAGTGTCAAGTTAGCTGTAGGAAAGGTTTTCACTGTGGTTTCCTTGGGTGGGGGAGATGGTGGGGTGTGGACATCCGCAGTGGATAGTTCATGGTCAGATCTAACCAGTGATGGGTTTACCTCTGCTGTGTAGCACCTGTCACTCATGTTGGTGATTACCAGGTCTACTATGTTTCCATCTCTGGTTGGGGAGTTTACCATCTGATCCAGGGCATTTGAGTTGATAAATTCCAGGAAGCGCTGGTCCTGGAATAAAGTACTCAAGTAGTTTTCTCAGTTAATGGTAGGGTAGTTGAAATTGTCCAATATCAGGGTGTTCGGTAGGACGGTCATGTTTTCCACTGTCTCCAGGTAGGAGGAGTGGTAGTTGAAATTGTCCATATCAGGGTGTATCCTTGA
>NC_056748.1:86892049-86916461 GCF_019279795.1 Protopterus annectens | reverse complement strand
CTTGTAGAAACTGGACTCTGCCCTTCTGAGCTGGGAATTTCTGGTTAAAGGTTTATAGTGCCTGAATATTTGAACTGTATCTTACTGAAATTGGTACACCTTGTTTGCTGTAGCATAGACTAGATCCAGGCCTGCTGAATCTAGCTTTGTTTATATGCTTGTTGTTTGTTTGCTTGTTATTTCCCTGGAACGCCAATTCCACCTAATACGCGGCTTCTCAGCGCTTCTGTGGATCACTAATGATATCTGCATTGCTTACTGTACTCATTTCCTTGTTTCACTTGGAAGAAAGTTACTGTTTGTCGTTTTTGCATTTAAGTTACCTGTAACACATTGCATTTAAGTTACCTGGCACTTGCTCACTAAAGTAATTATATAAGTCAGCACTAAAAATTAAAAGCACTACACCCTCACTCCCCACTGGCCCTGGTTTTCAATTAATAAGGAATTCCCAATATTATTCTAGCATGTCCAAAGGTCAGTTGTCAATCTCCTCTCCGGTCCAGCTGGTAAATCTGGGAATCTTGCGGCAATGTTACAACTGCCTCATGTACACAGACAACCCTCTCCTCCTCCCAACAAATTCCAACACATGTGAGAGATGCAACCATATAGCCAAACTGGAGGCTAAGCTCTCTCAACTCAGTACTGGTATAACCAGTCAGGAGGAGAAGGAAACCACACTCACTACAATTCCAGTCTCACATAGACCTACCACGACAGCAAACCAAACACATAATCACACAAAAACATACTCGGAGGCTCTAAATAAAGATCTGCCGAAGCAGCAGAGACCTCCAAAGCAGACAATCAAGCAGCCACTACCCCAAAACAAAACACGTGCAATACATATCTCACAAAGCCAGTGTGCCAAACAGTCACAGCCCTTAAGAATAAACAACACACCTGATACACTTGTAATAGGTGACTCTATCGTCAGGCACACTGACGTCCCACTCACCAGGCTGAACAAGGAGAGGGTCACGGTGAGCAGCCTGTCGGGCGCTAGGATCCGCCGCATAACACAAGCACTCAGGTCACTCCAAGGCAAGTACAAATATGACTCAGTCATTGTCCATGCTGGTGTGAATGACCTGAGACACTCCTGGACTACATGAAAAGAGACATAAAGGAGCTCTCTGAGCATGTAGCCCAGGCCGGTATGACCCTGACCTTGAGTAGCATCTTACCCTCACCAAGAATGATGCCACACTATGAAGACAAGATGATCAATTTCAACAATTGGCTTAAGTACTGGTGTCATTCAAAGGGAATCCAATGCCTGTCAGCTTGGGATGATATGCTCGACAAGCCACGATGCTTCGCTAGGGACGGCTTGCACCTGTCACTCCTGGGCTTTCGGATATTGGCAAAGGCTATTGCTACCCCCATAGTGCCTTTTTTAGGCAAGGCTCAAAAGACAAACCCACCTCCATAGGTATCACAAGGGATAAGAAACTAAGAGTAATGCTACTCAACGCCAGAAGTCTAAACCTCAAGATGCACACACTCGAAACTCTCCTTAACATGGAGAACATCGATATCTGTGCAGTAACAGAAACCTGGTTCAGGGCTCCCGAGAGCACCCCAGCACTACCAGGTTATACCTCATACCATGCTTTTCGGCCCCAAAACTTGGACCGAACCACAAAAGGAGGGGGAGTATCAATATTCATCAAAGATACCCACACCTCCAGGTTGGTGGCAAAGCACGAAGCATCAGAGACTATCCATGTGCAACTAACAGTGGGTAAAACTGCCTTCCAATTTATAGCCTGCTATAGACCACCCTCCCAAACCCAGGAACCCCACTCGGCCTTCCTGAGAACACTGGAAAATATGAAGGTCTCTCCAAACACCATTATATTGGGCAACTTCAACTACCCAAACATAGACTGGGAGCATTACTCTAGCTCCAACACCCTAGCCCAAAGGTTCCTAGAATTTATAAACTCAAATGCTATGGAACAACTTGTTGCCACTCCCACAAGAGGGGAAAACATACTGGACCTGATCATCACCAACATGGGGACACTATGCTCCAGACCAGAAGTGTATCCCTCACTGGTAAGATCAGACCATAAACTAATCTCACTGGATATTCACATCCCGACCCCACCCCCTGCCCAGAAAACCACAGTGAAAAACTTCTCTAAAGCAAATTTCACACTCCACAAAACTGAGGTGGAATCCTTCAAAGCCCCCGGGCCTGTGGAAAATACGGCCCAGACCACAGAATCCTTTATAAACGCATTCTATGAACACCTTCAGGAATGCATGGATCATGTGATCCCAAATAAAACCAAGACCCAATCCTCCAAAGGCAGACGTCCTGTCTGCTGGACCCCAGCCATAAACAAACTATACAATAGAAGGAGGAAGCTACTAAATGATCGAGCAAAATCCCAAAAAGGGAAGGCATCACTGATCAGTATTAGCAAAAAACTATGGGCACACATAAAATTGTCTAAGACCAGCTTCGAGAGAAAAATTGCACAGGACACTAAGGATAATCACAAGGCTTTCTTTAGTTATGTTAGGAACCTGGGTGGGAGTTCCCAGATATGCTCAGAATTAGTCCAAAATGACAAAAAATACACCAAACCCACAGACATTGCCAACATCCTAGCTGACAGGTTCAGCGGAAACTCCCCCCCCCCCTCCCCACCAAAAGGGCAAATATCTATCCCAGCAGAGTGTTGCCCCCCTGACATCTCAAACACAGCATCAATGGGACCAGAAGGTGTCCCGGGCTGCGTCCTACATGAATTCCAAGAAGAGCTAAACCCAAACATAAAACTACTGTTCAATCTCAGCCTTACTACAGGATATGTGCCCAAAGAGTGGCGTACAGCAACAGTGGTCCCTCTGCAGCAACTGGAAAGACCCCAAAAGTACCTCACCAAGAGGATCAAAGGGCTCAAACAGATGCCATATGCTGCCCGGTTAAAGAAACTCCAGCTCTACTCAGTGGCATACCGCCTGTTCAGAGGCGATCTGTGCCTGACGTATAAAGCCATGTCCAGCCTGGAATTAATGGTTATGCTGCACCTCAGAAAATCCAAATCCCATCGAGCTATGTGCTCGAGAGACTTGAACCTCAGCACTGAAATAAATAGGACATGCTGGAGGGACAGATTCATAACCCAGAGGCTCCCTTCACTCTGGAATAAAATCCCAGTCCAGGTTAGGCAGAGTCCCTCATTGACTCTCTTCAAGAGGAATCTTGATGAGTGGATGGGCGATCGTAGGCTTACCCCGGGTATCACTTCTGTGTCACTGTTAGACAGAGGCACAGTATACTAACCTCGAAAAAGGGCATAGCAAAATAAATTTAAAATAGGTGGCGAAAGCCAAACACATTCTGGCTAGGCTTATAAATGCCCTAGGGCAGATAGCCTAGTATGAACCTATGAACCTAATAACTGTGTAATGTACAGTATCCTAGGCAGATGTGCCTCATCTGTATTCCATTTTACATAGCATTTGTGTTCTGTTATGCAAACATTAGTTATGTTTGTTGGCAGTTACAATACTCAATAACAGGATACATATGAATTGTATTCATCTGACAGTTTAGCAGTATGATAGCAAAGACAATTGGAAGAGCTAGGTAACTATCCATGCACATAAGACATGTAATAGCCACCTCTCTAGTAAAGTTTGCAAGCAATAACAGCTGTGCATGTGTACATGTTATGCAAATGTGTTGTGACCCTTGTTACAAGGCTGGGCCAAATGGCTATGTGCACACCTACATAGAGTTGATATTGAGAGTAGAGACCCACTGATAGAATTTTCATGCTTGTGTAGCCTAACGTCTCATTGCCAACCTAACAGCTGCCTGTACATACTGTATGTAAGGTAGTGCACAGCACTGGTAATGAAACAGGTTGCATATCATCTCTAACTCCAGTGTAACATCTGCAGTAGGAGTGTAATCTGTAGGAGACTGCTGCCCATGTGTAATAGCCGCTTCATAGGCGATGGCTTACACTATCTGATTATATCCTGATCATGTTGATAGTGGCAGCAGAGTCTATTGATACTTGACTCTGGGGAGAGGGTGTCCATGCCCAACAGACCTCATGGTTCTGGTGGATATGTGTGTATATACCCAGAAAAGGATACAGACCTTTTGACGCTTGCATCATCTGTAATCAACTATCAAGATGTGATGTGCTCCTCAGAGGAGGATTGCTGCTAAATGTAGCTACTATGTTTCTGTAATAGCCAGTGTTGTCACATCCATAACACAAATATTTACTTGTGAGCATCACCGTCTAAAACATCTTCATACGCAATAAGTAAACTAAATACAGTACTTGGTACTTGTGGCACTGACTGCTCATACAGGCATGTCCACTAGTCAGCTACTGGTGCTTCCTAATGTCAGCTTTGTGTATGTGGCCATCCTGGGGGAATGTAATCTCTATGCCATGTATACTGCCAAACCCACCTAACACCACACCCCACACATTGTCTGGGATGCAGCTACAGAGGCAAGCTGGAAGGTAGTGCAGTCTACAACCATGACTGGATTGGACAGTCATGCAGCGTAGGTTAACACATGCATCTCATCACCACACTTAACACATACCCTTACCAGAACACAGTAAGGACACCTACACATACCACCAGAAAGCACACACATTCACAGAGGGTTTCAAGTATCTGGCCAAGAAATGGACCTCCCAAGCTGGCATAGACACACAACAAAATACACAAACTGTATGACATAGGTTGCAATACTGTGCCACTCCTCACAAAACGTGGCCAGAAACATGCCCAACAGTACTCGTATGTGAATGCAAAGTCCAGCACTATGTCACACACCAAGCTATATGAGGGCAAACATACTGTCAGCTGCCTGTCTGCCATGATTAGCCACATAGCCATACACTCAGACCACCTTTTGAACTGTACACATGGTTCTGGCATATTCCATGTTTTTGTGCAGGACCTAGGATGCCGTAGCCTGGACTGTATGGAAACACAGATGTAGGAACTGTCAGGTCTTGTAGCCTATGCAGGTATGTCCCAAGGCCTGGGCAGCAGTCTGCCATTGCCCAGAATTATACTGCAGTAGAGGGACAAAAGGATTGTATTCCCAAGTTGTCTAAAGTACTGGTGTAATCCAAAGGGTATCCAGTATCTCTCTGCCTGGGATAACATGGTGGACAGACCATGATGCTTTGCCAGACAGGGCCTGCACCTGTCACCCCTGGGAATCTGGATACTGGCTAGGGCTCATGCTTCCCCTATAGTGCCTTCATCATGCAAGGTTCAAGTGACAATTCCACTGCTGTAACAGGGACAGCCAAGCAATAAACTGTGTGTCTAGCTACTCAATGATACATTTTGGAAACTCAATATGGACTCGCTTACGTCAGTCCTTAACATGGATAACATATCTGTGCAGTGACTGAGATATGGCTCAACACTCCGGAGAGCACCCCTGCATGACCATGTTATAACACATACCTCACCTCTTGGCCATTATCCTTTATTGGAACACAGGGGCCGCAGGTGTGTCCATATTCCTGAAGGATATGTACACCCCCACGCTAGTTGAACTTGCATAATTTCAGATGCATTATGCTGAGCAACTACCTCTGTGCCAAAGTGGAATCCAAATTGCACCTTGCTACAGATCACCCACCATGCCTCTGAATTCCCAACTGTCATATTATGCTGTAATGGGGAATATTAGGTTTGAGACAGTTGAGATTAGCCATTATTATGATTTTCTATCTCACAATTAATTGGGAAGACTCCTCATGTACCAGCACTTGTGCTCAATGCATGTTGGATTTCATCACCACAATGACCTGGATCACCATAGTCACACAAACAGGGCTAACAGTATGCTACACATAGTCAGTCTCCAAAGCCAATGCTATGCTTCTTAAGACAGAAGTGGTGAATGTCATGGCACCCATGCAGATGGACAATGCATGTGCAAATGCTGAGTCCTACACAAATGCACTTTAAGCCCTCACATTAGTGCAGTGATTGTTCATAGGTAGGTACTAGGCTATCGGCCCAAGGGCCTATGCAAGCCTAGCCAACAAGGTTCCCTGGCTTACGCCACCCAAGAAAGTTATTTTCCTGTGCCACTGATGAGCAGAGATCCCTGGGGTATATTTCCTATTTCCCATCCACTCATCAAGACTTTTCTTGAAGAGTGCTAATGAAGAACTTTGCTTGACATAGATGGGTAGCCTGTTGCAGAGTATGGGAAGTCTCTGGGATAGGAATCTATCCCTCCAGCATGTCCTGTTTATTGTGGTGACAAGGTTTAGGTCCCTAGAGCGTGTAGCTCAGAGGGATTGGGATTTCTTTAGGTGTAGCATGTCCAACAGCTCTGGGTTTGACATAGCTTTATATGTTAGGCAGAGATCACCTCTGAGTAGGCAATATGCTATGGAGTAAAGCTGGAGTTTTTTGAGGCGGTCAGTGTAGGGCATTTGTTTGAGTCCAGTAATCCTCTTTGTGAGGTACTTCTGTGGCCTTTCCAGCTGCTGCAGATGTCTTGTGAGGTACATTCCAAAAGGGGCGTTATACTCTATAATGGGTCTAATGAGTGATGAGTAGAGGGTGCTATTGAAACAGAGCCAAGATCCGACCAAACAAACAGGAAGGCAAACTGGTGGTACTCTTCCATAAACTGTACCACAGAAGGTAGTAACTGTTGCAAGAGTGAACACACATGAGTGGAGGTGATCCCTGGTCAGCCACAGTACGATTTAGATACACCATATAAGACCACATAAAGCCACTGTTAAATTAATTGGCCACATATTATGAGGCCAAACATAGAGCATTCTATAGCTGTGTCATGACTCATAATGGCAACGACAACACCTGCCCTGCTTCACAGCACTATGGCATGAGAAGTACCGCACTTACAGAAATAGCACTTGTTCATCCAGATAGGGTCTGTGATAACTTAAACCCACTCTCACCTCCCCCCAAACAGGTACATATATTTATATATACATGTACACTACAGAGTCCCTGTAATAACAACTATGCAGGTACAAGCTGCACTCTCTAAAGCCATACATACAGATTGCATGGAACCTTTCAACATCACAGGGTGTGTTTTACACAAACGTCAGAACAATTTGCACTCCACCTTCACATCATGTTCAATCATAGCTGCATGTCAGGCTGTGTACACACTGAATGGTGCACAGCAACAGTTATCACACCCCACAAAGGGGGAGACACCACTGATAATGGGAAATAGTGCACTACTACCCTGCTGAGTCTGGTCTGTAAGGCCATGAACCATGATCAGCTTATCTGATGTAGTCAGTACAGATGTAGATGATAGTAAGGGTAATTCACACAGCATATCTTGACCTTGCCAGGTCTTAGGACACCATCACCCATACTGGGTTCCAGCTACACTCAGTAAACTAGGTGCATATGCCTATGTCACATGATTGGTTTTCAACTGGACTCCTGGCAGAAACAACACTACAGAAGGTGTCTGACTAATACACACACAGCAAACTAGTGCCAACTACAGTAATACAGGGTTCAGTCCTGGTACTCCCCCTCTTTGTTATCTAAATCTATACCACACACACTAACACAGAAGGCATCTGCCTTTTGAAGTTTGCAAATGACTATGAACTAGGAGCTGTAGTTGACTCACTGAGTGCTGAGGGCAACATACAGAAGGGCCTTTGTGAGTCGGATATGTGGTGTCTGATGTATGGCCACAATCTCACTGCAAAATATTGCATTGTTATCCCCTATGTTAAAAACCCTGTACCCATAAACTACTACCTAGGCAGCGGGCAACATAATGGAAACTGTGTGTGTATGGGATCCAGCTGGGCAGTAGTCTTTCCTGTGATAGTCACTTCACTACACCAGTCAGGTAGTCGTAAGTGGCACCCCTAATCATGACAGGGTGTCATCCATGAATATAGAGATCATTGTTCAGCCATACTCAACACTCAAGTGACCCATAATAGATCACATATTTTCTTTAAGGGTTATTGGCCATGTTCAGATGGCCTACACTGACTTTCCCAAACCCTAACTCCACTGTGTAGCATGATGCCTACCCTGAATAAAGCCATGTCCAATCCAGAGATGTTGGACATGCTACACTTACACATCCTGATTTCAAATAAACACATACTTCATGGACATCCATCTTTCTAGTACAAGGATCACAACATGCCTGGCAGATCCCTGTCCCATACACTTTACATACTCCTGCCATGCTATGCATCCCTGTCCAGCGAAGCTGCACATTGCACCTCTTTGTGACATGGTGTGATGACCGCATGGCAAATATATCAGTAACCCTGTGGGTCAGTTCTGTGGCACTGCTTGAACTAGCCACTGAAAGTTACCTGTCTGTTGGCTACAGCTAGGTAACCTTTCAGCCTAGGCTCATAAATGGCCCAGGGCATATAGCCTACTAGTTCACTATGACCAAACATGCTATAGTTGATATCCAACCCTGCAAATACCATCAAGCTAGCCATTGTCCCATGTGTTTCAAATGTGCAACAAAGGGAATATACGGCAGGATGCTCTACTGCTGTATAGTGCCATGTAGATGTATATGGCAAAACACATACATGTATAACTTGCTGTGAGAAAGTCTGCAGGGTCACAGGTCATGTCCCTTAAGGCTGTGTATTACTATATATGTGACATATACACAGCATTAAGGTGTCTTGCATTCATGTCAACACATCCAGGCATGTGCTGTTAGGAAAAGACACCAGTACAGGCAAACAAACATGCCCACATCAAGACAACATCCACATAGAGTATGAGCAATGTCATTACTTGACACACACATATATGGTGATAACATGAAATCACCAGTAAGTGTCAAATGTGTGTGAGTTAAACATGTCAGTGGTGTTGGTGTCATGCAGATTTGCAAAGCCATATGTGTAATTATAATAAATGTGATACACATGTATGTGCAGCTGTACATCTCTACTTCTCTGTGAGTTACTGTGACCTGTCACTGTCATAATGTCTGCCAGGTATGGTGCGTGCCAGGGTGCCACTGTACAGCCGCATGGAGGATGAGGTCCATACCTCCTTGACAACCATCAGACACCTTTCAGACATGCCACAGGATGCACAGCACCAGAATGCCCAGTAGGACGAACTTTGCAGGAGGGTAAATGATGTTGGCGGCCACATTTGCACTTATCAGCAGGTGTGCCGACACTGTACTGACTTAATTAGATGAGCAAAACAGCATGCAAACACAATCGACCAGGGAACAAGTTGCAACAGGTGAGGGGCCACTCACCCAGCCTCCAGTCACATGTACTGAGGACCTCCTGGCCAACCTGGGGACACCTGCAGAACTCCATCCACAAGCTTCAGCTGATATTGTGGTGGTGGGTGTCTCACAACCACTGAGCCAGGAGTTGGCTGGTAAGTCACTACTGCACATATAACACAACTATATTTAATATGAATACATGTGTTACTGTACAATATTTAACTTATCATATGCAAGGCATGTATACACACATGCCACATACTGTAGTTTGCTACTCTATGTATGCACAGATGGGCATACTGCATAGTATAGTCTATTGTATTGGCTTATGTGCCAACATGCACATTGCACCCTGTAGCTGTCACACATGTGTGGATAATGATCTTACTGCTCTGCTCTGATACTCCTATTTAGGTACCTCTGGCATTTAATGCATCACAGTGGTTACCCATGTGGAATATTTGAAGACTTTATGAAACACCAACACTAAACCTTACAAACTGTCATTGCCAGATATGTGGACAGCTGTAAATACAATGGTGGAGGTGTGGTTCACTGTAGGGACATGTACTACAGATCAGCAACACACATGTGGGGAATGCAAACAGTACTATACAGAGAGCATATGTGTGCACACACTCTATACATTTTGGAGCTGGATTATGACAAACCGACAGGAGTCACCCTTGTGGAGTATACCCTTGATATGAATGTCACACAATGTCATCTGTTATCTGACTTGTCCATGATATTTTGTGGGCTGACTGCAACACTGGTTAACTATCCTGCAAAACATGATATCTCACATCCCAAACAGACCACCCTTTGTCTGCATAAACTTGTCCGCAGTGGAGCATATGACATCTACGGGTGTATGTCATATGGGACAACACTGACATATGAAATAGATGCCCATCAAAACCATTGGACAAAACATGTTTACACATGGCCATGGAGGATGCCCAGAGACATGAAGCAACACATACAGTAGAAGGGTTGTACATGTGTGTACACCCTGTTCTACATTGACTCAACACAATAGAACTATGGCCTTTATGTAATGGTTATAATGCAGATTTGACACACTAAACATCATACAGGGCTGTGCACACCTTGTGTAGGCATGACATCAAAGCACCACAAAACATGTCTTGAACATTTTGAGTGTGCCACACCATGAAAGCTTTAACCTATACAGTATCCAAATGCATACATGTGTTGCACAACATACACATACAGCCACAGCAGGCCACAGATATAGTACATTCACCTTGCTGGTGTCAGACATCACTGTCATGGTTGCTCCTCATGTGTGTGAGGTACACAGATGGCTTGTGGAACATGGTGTACTGCAAAGTTACCCATGTCTGGGCATAGTTGCCAGGCATCCACAATATGATTGCAGATGTGCAGGGGTGTCATCTGTATACCCTTCAGTGACCTGTGTCACACATTCCATATTAGGGTTTAGTGTGTATACACCTCAGTGATGTGGGTCACATTCCACATTAGATATGTACTGTATCTGAACACAGTCATGGCTATGAAGTGTGTCTATAACTCACACTGTATAGCAATAGTGAAGCCACATGATGCCCTGCAATGGCTATGCACATCAGCTCAATGTGCAGTATGTCACTGCATATCTGTAGGGTGGACTGACAACACTGCGTCAGCTGAAGATCCATGCTAATATAACACGCCCCTGCATTGGGACACCAGTACCTCAATGTATATTTGAAAGGATACCATTGTGTTAAACAGGTATGCATGTCATTCATCACTTCAGCAGAAGACATGTCATACTACATGTGATTGGCAAGGACATATGCCACACATCAGGCCGGTGTACTGTTAACCTGTGCTGATCTGTGGCACCATAGCAAAGCAGGGACAGCCATGTCAAACATGTGTGTACAGCCACATGCACATTGTCTGTAGACTCAGCTCAGGGGTGAGCAGAATAATGTTGAACAGACAGATATGCAAGCTAGGGCTCTGGCAAACATAGTATTCACTCAACACACCTGTCTGCTCATGTCCACCTCACACATAGGGGCAGTGGCCAACACAAAGCATCACTGGTGGATGTACCAAGGTCAGCGATGCTCTGTTACGATGTGGGGTATGGTGCACAAAACATGGCATTGTGGTGCAACGGTGCATAGTGCATGCATTGTGTTGCAGGTTTGGGGCATAACCTACTAACACAAATTGTGCAATGCAGGGATGTATGCTAACTACCACTATGCCTTCTGCCATAACACATGCATGCTGTTGTGCGCAACTCAGGGATGTATGATAACTACCACTATAATTGTCTAAGCTGAATGCCTTCTGCCATATCACATGCATGTTGCATGCCGTTGGGTGCCATATCATGTGTCTGTCTGTGTGTCTGTCTGTGTCTCTGTCTATGTGTGTCTGTACTGTGATGTATAACTGGTAATGTACAGTTCTAGTCTGCCCCTCACAGGTGTTGATGTAGGTGCGTTAGCCTCCTGCAGTCCACCTGATGTTAGTGTCCCCACAGACTCTAGCAGTGATGATGAAAGTATGATTGAGGCACAGGCAGGGTTGTCAAGGGCTGAATCTGTGCCATTGGTTGGCATTCCACCTGTATCCTCCTCATCCCCACACACAGTTGTCATGCTTACACATACTCCATCACCAGTGGCTATAGTGGAAGGACAGATGGCGGGTGGTAGCATGCCACAGGAAAGTGTGGAGACTGTGGAAGGTGTGTCTGCACACCATGATCCCAGCCAAATGACTGGTGATGTCCCACACAGGCATGTGCCCAGGGCTGCTTGTAGGGGGGCTTCTGGCCAACATGCCCCTGCAAGACATAGCATGCCAACTGGTGTCACCAGATGCATGTTTCAGGCTATAATAGAGGCACAGGCACATTTTGTATGGCGCAACAGAGAAGGTCTGAGGCTTAAGAGGGCTGCTATCCGTTCTTTAACTGACAACATCCAGGCAATTGCAAATGCTCACCGTCAGCTTGCAGATGTTTTGGATGGACGATTCTGTGACATGATGGGAGTCCTTGACCATGGCATGTCAATCCCCGAGCATGGAATGTCTGTGCTAGAACATCTGGTGGAAGTAAGGCATGGGGCACATGGACATAGGCCAGCTACACCAACTGTCAAAGGTGTACATGAACATGCTACTTCATATGCCCACTCACATAGTGGCGGTAGCAGCAGCAGTGCAGCTGGTGCTGTGCTGTCCACACCAAGACACAGCAGGCCATGTGCACATGGCCCGGGATGGTTCCAACAGGGACATGGTTCCGGTGGACATGTGTCATCAGACAGTAACCAATCAGGACCACTAACTGGTAGTGGCCATGCAACCCCTGGCAGGTGCAGGTCACGTGGCCGAACACCGTGAACTGTACAACCTGCCCTGTACAGGCTGCAGCTGTCAATAATACCCCTGTGTAGGCCAGACACATGCCAGACCAGAGTGCATACATACATACACACCCACCAGAAACAAATGTAGGACACCTCAACACACACACGCATAACATCCACACACGCCCAATGAGATAAAAGGCCTTAACCCACACACATGATGTCATCCAATGATGCAGTCTAGGCTTTTGGCAAACATTATTACCTTGTGCATATGATGATGCCTGTGCTGCATCCCTGTCATCCATACCATTGGTGCAAGGACATGGTCATATGGTCTAATGCACAGGGTGAACATTCTAGGAAGACAATTGTAGATTACTATTGTTGAGTAGTGTTGACAGGCAGCAGACATACCATGTACTATAGTTTTAGAATGCATTTTGTACTGTTGACAGTATGTATCATGTGTAACACCAGTAACTGCATGTTGATCTTGATGTTCTTCCTTCCTC
This sequence comes from Protopterus annectens, assembly GCF_019279795.1. Taxonomy (NCBI): domain Eukaryota; kingdom Metazoa; phylum Chordata; order Ceratodontiformes; family Protopteridae; genus Protopterus; species Protopterus annectens. The sequence goes on along the minus strand of NC_056748.1, from coordinate 86,903,295 downwards.
TTGCATGTGTAATTGCATGTGCCAAATGTGTGCATACACACTACAAGGGGGATGTCAGTGTTTTCAGTTAGTGTCCCATACGTAACTTTAGACTACTCACAGGTCTGTATGACAATACCTGCTTGCACTTTGTAGCTTTCACATCACAGTTTACAAGGGGGATGTCAGTGTTTTCAGTTAGTGTCCCATACGTAACTTTAGACTACTCACAGGTCTGTATGACAATACCTGCTTGCACTTTGTAGCTTTCACATCACAGTTATAATCTCCCAAGTTTTAAACATGTTTACTGATCTAATGGTACAAGAGATTGATAGCTGCATAGTAAGCTACTGTGGCCAGAGCCTCACATCCATACTGGGTGACATCACAGGTATAGCTACCTGGAGCGGGGAGGAAGTAAAAGAGTGGTTCAGCAGATGACAAGGGTAAAGGCTAGTTGCAAAGGTGGTTTCTCTTTAGAAAGCAGTTATACCCGCTCTCATGACAGGATGCAAACACACACTCAAGGATTCACAGACACAGAAACACACACTCTGACACACACAGTTGCCAGTGTTGGGATTAGAACCCACAGTTGCCAGTGTTGGGATTAGAACCCCTACCCATGTACAAATCATTATTATAGTACTACACAGTTGTGAGATGCGCCACAGAGATTACACATTTACAAGGAGTCAGAATGGCCTTCTATGATTGAGGACATCCACAGGGATACTAGATTGCTGTGAGTGTATGTGGGGAGGGGATACATCAGTAGACTATGGTAAAACAAGCCTCACCCCAGGGCTTACACATTTACAGGCAGTTAGAATGGCCTTCTAAGATTGATGACATCAACAGGGCTACTAGATTGCAGTGAGTGGATATGAGGAGGGGGTTTTATCATTTCAGTATGGTAAAATACAGCCTCACTCCAGGGATCAGACAGCCATACACACTCACACACACACACACACACACACACACACACACACACACACACACACACGCACATACAGACACTTGACATGTGTGAGATTCGAATCCCTGCCTATGTCTTGCTTTCTACACTTCACTCTGTACAGATGTCTACAACAGTGTGCAGGAGAGTAAATGACATTGGGGATGTATTCCCCCCCATATGTGACATATATGGACACACACACACCCACACTTGCCAGTACTGGGAATCAAACACCTGCCTATCTCAAGATAGGTATTACAGAGTTACAACACTATTGCATACGCTACAAACTTTACTGACTTTTACCTTTACCAGCTGTGCTGACATATGCACAATATATGCACAGGAGAGGTGCTCCTGTTACAGGTATCAAGAGGTTTGCCTTCAGTGTCACCCTTACTGCATTCTACTTTGTATGTCTTCCCCTTCAATTAACAACACCAGAGCTTAGCAGTTACACAGGTTATTGTAGGAATGGTTGTAATACAACTGTGAGCTGTCTTCAGTTATCATTCATCTGCAAAGTAGCCCCACCACTTGGTAGTTATGTCCAAACATCTGTCCATACATAAAGCACAGCTTACTATACTTTGAGCAAATCACCATATACACTTGGCAATGTTGAGGCTGCATTGCAACTGCATGATGTACTAAGACAACAGTCACCTTCAAACATCAGACACTCCACACACATGGAATTTAAACACACATGAATACATGTGCACATATGCAGTCTCCATCAGTAAGTAGACTATCAGGTCAAGAGGATACATTCCACACCTTCCCCACACCATGTGTAAAACCTAGCTGAGCATTACACCATATTGGATGTTCTATTCATGTAGCAGTAGGACACACAACCACCTTCACTGAGTTGCTAAGTGGACATTTATGCCAACAGCACATATCAGCAAGTGACACACACAGCAATATTCCATGTCATGATGCCACAAACTGTTAGTTGACAGTTCCACTGTGAAGCTAGGCACTGTAATTGTCAATTTTCAGGCATGTGTGAGGTCTGTGGCTTATAAACATCTCACCCCAGCACGTTATGGCTATTGTGTTAATAAGGTGCATGTCCAGACAGCACAGAGCATGCATGGCTTGCAATTGTTGATATGGGGTATATGTAGGAGCTGTGTGTCACACATGGCTGTACATGTCATGGACATATCACTTGTAACTACTCAGGAACATACAGAGCATAGCTGTATTTTCCTGAGTCTGTCAGTACAGGATGAGTGTAAGACCTATGGTCCTGTTATTTGGGTATGTTTGTAGGCATTGCAATTGGTGGACATGTCTAATGACATACATGCCACATGGATTGTTGTATGATGTAGGTGTCATGGCTGACCAGTAGAGAAGGGTTATTACCTCTGTCAACATAGATATCAAACCCTATGTAGTGTTAGCATTAAGCAGCCATGGACCTATCTTCCATGTGCAAGTGTGTAATGAATGTAGCCACCTGTATGAACAAAGGACACCAACAGCTATGGTATTTTCATGTATGGTGTATGAGTGTGGGATGTACATATCCAGGGCAGGTACATCTAGGTCATATCCGATAGCAACAGTCAACTGTGTTACTGCTGACAACATCCAAGGGACCCTGGTATGTGTACAACTGACCTGGTTAAAAACAGTGGTATTATTGAATTTCATAACACATTATGCAACTGTATCAGTACATGAGTACTGTGCACAGTTGATATAGGGCTAGGTACAGTCCACCAGTCGAAGGTTATTTGGTGTTGTACCATAATATTTCATACCACATTTATGGATGTGTGTTGGTAGTCTGAGGACAGGGTGGGTGATGTATATGAGGATACAAGCTAGAATGCATCTTTTGCCGCTGTCACCTGTACCTGACTCATCTGTGATGAATTATGTTGGAGTAGTGGTCTTTACTTGTGTGTAGCCATTATGAATATGGGGACACCACCACCTTTAGTGGTCCATACCAGTGTTATGGCCCACATGTTTTGATCTGAGTTATATGGTGGTAGTGCTATTGTGCACTACAGAGCTTTCAGCCAGGTGTTCCTCACTGCCCAGATATCAGTATTCCCCATTGTAGGTTCTACATTGAGCAAGTGGATTATGAAAGCCACACATCTAGCACTGGTTAGCATAAGCATCCAATGCAATTGTCTTGTAGGTGTCAAGGTGTTACTTCTATGTTTAGGACATTTGCCTTGGAATGGCACTGTATGGGTAAATGCAACCTAGATATTATACACACTCCCTTGAATGATGGCTGCATGTGCTATGTAACAAAGGCTTGTCATCCCGGAATGACAGACACTGGACAACCTCATCATTACAGCAGGACATTGGCTCATTGTTTTGGTGAAGCAGTTGCCACTCATACCATGACATCACTGCAACTGGCAGTCTTGTGCTTGGTATCAAATGTTACATCTAAGGTGATGGACAGCAGCAGACGTTGTGTAGATGACCAATGTGAGATATACTTAGTGGAGTGGTCCTGGTAATAATGACAACTACTAACACAGGTGGGCGAGGTCATCTTGACACCTGCACCTCAGTACCATTAGACAATGGGACTCACATATTATGTTTGCTTATGCCACTGTTCCAACTATGATGACACTGTCCAGAACCTGATATCAATGTATGCCTTTCAGGGCAGCTATGTGTGTTGCACATGCTATACTTTGCATCCACCTGTGTGTCCCAGTTAAACAATTGTCTGTCACTTCCACACATGCATGATTGTGCATGCTTCACATATATATGGCAGTACTTCATGTACATGTATGCATGTGTATCACACAGCACAGATGCAGATATATCATTTATGGGCCACGTACAGGTATCTGGTAGTAAACCTGTATGATGTGCATTTATACTAACAGTTAAGATGTACATAGCTGTAAACCTGTGTGTTTACAATAGGAGTCCATTACAACGTGTTCTATATGTATCAGTGTATGAGCATGCCCACTGTGGCCTTCTGTAGTTAGAATCAGAGTGCATCCCAAACAATCCTGTGCTACTAAGTGTATGAGCATGACCACTGTCACCTTCACCTTGTGTAATTGGAGTCAATGCATCCAAACAAGTCCTGTGATTCTAAGTGTATGAGCATGCCCACTGTAACCCTGTATAGCGATAGTAGTAGTCCATTCCACAGATGGACATACTCCAATACAGGGCTTGTTGTGCTACAAATACACCTCTCAGGCCTACCTATCTTACCTGCAGATGATGTGTCTTGTTTGCGCATACAGGTTGTAATGGACTCCTACTTTAAACACACAGATTTACAGCTATGTACATCTTAAGTGTCAGTATCCCTGTTGATGTCCTCAATCTTAGAAGGGCATTCTGACTACCTGGAAATGTGTAATATCTGTGGCACATCTCATAACTGCATAGTACTGTAATAGTGACCTGTAGGTAGGCAGGAGTTCTGATCCCACCACTGACAACTGTTTGTGTGTGTGTGTGTGTGTGTGTGTGTGTGTGTGTGTGTGTAAATCCCTGAGTGTGTGTGTGTGTATTTGTGTTGGCATCCTGACACGATAGTGGGTTTTCCTGCTTTCCAAAGAGAAACCACCTTTTGCACTGGCCTTTATCCTTGTCATCTGCTAAGCCACCCTTTTACCCCCTCCCCACTCCAAGTAATCATTCCTGTGATGTCACCCAGCTCAGATGCAGAATCAGATTAACTGTAATTGCATGGGTTCTGTGGCACATCCCACAACTGCTTACTACTCTACTAGTAACCTTTACATAGGCAAGACCTGTAAGCACAATACTGGCAAGTGTTTGCATGTTTGTGTGTGTGTGACTACCCCGTAGCCAGGCATACACATGTGTTATGTCTTTTAACATGCTGCACACCATGGTAGTCATCTGTGGTGAGTGGAGTCTACAGAATATTACATCAGTAGGAATAGAAAAGAATAGACAGTCAAGAATGACTACTGTTGGGTATGTTACTTTCCTGTGCCACTGTCGAGCAGTGACACAGACATGATCCCCAGGGTGTATTTCCTTACCCATCATCCCCCCCAAACTCCACAATCCCCTGGGGTGTACCTTACCCATCAGACCCCACCCCAAACTCCACATACACAACAACCATCCCTTCTCTGGTGAACTAATTAAAATTTAAATGTTATAATACAAGAGTTGCCTGTGTTTTGTGTACACTTCAATTCCTTTGGTATCCTTCTGTGTCGCAAAGGGTGTTAAGAGATGTTTATATATATATATATATATATATATGGCTATAAATGTGTCTGTGTTTATACATACATATATATATATATATATATATATATATATATATATATGTATATATATATATATATATATATATATATATATATGTATATATATGTATATATGTATATGTGTATATATATGTATATATATATATATATATATATATATATATATATATATATATATATATATGTATATATATATATATATATATATATATATATAATACATATATAATATATATATATATATATATATATATATATATGTGTGTGTGTGCATACACATCACAGAAATGTGTATGTATATATATATATATATATGTATATGTATATATATATATATATATATATATATATATATATATATATATATATATATAATGTGTGTGCATACACATCACAGAAATGTGTATGTATATATATATATATATATATATATATAATATGTATTTAAAACAGATGTACATATGTAGACATGTCTATGTTGTTTCACAAAGTACAGTACATTTAAAGGTACTGTCCATATGTACACAATGTAAAGTTCCATGTGTTTTCAGTACTGTGGAATGCCTGTAGTAAACGGTGTATTCTAAAAACCATAAAACATGTATATAACTCAGATGGCTTTGTGGTAAGTCCAGTGACTGTGGTGTGCATGGTTCAGGGTTCAAGACCAGCAAGGGTTGTTAATAACTTTGTTTAGGCCAGAATAAGGTGGGAGTAAATGTGTTTTCATGACAGTAATCAGTGGGTAAACACATTTAAAAGAAATATACAACTCACAGTACACTTGAAATGCCCTTCTTTGGTAATTCTGCTGATGTCATTCATTGTGAAATACACCTTTGGGGAAGAGGTACATCGGTAATGTCTGTGGTGCATACTATAACTGTGTACTGCTGTAAGGTAATAAACTAGTTAGGTAGGGGTTTGATAACCAGAGATGACGTGTGTGTGTGTGTGTGTGTGTGTGTGTGTGTGTGTGTGTGTGTGTGTGTGTGTGTGAGAGACTTGTATCCTCTGTAGTGGTGGTTGTAAATAAATGTGTGACACCTGTGGGCAATGTGGAGGGGGTTTTGCATATTCTGTATGTTGGCCATACTCTATATCCCAATGTCAACCATACAGGGATAACAGATGTACATTAGCTGTGAGGCTGGGGTGCAAAGCCATACCCATACATGTGACATCAAGGCTGGCCAATTACAGTTAACAACCCCACTATTACCCAGAGCACACACTCAACCCATGTGTCATACGCACACACATGCCTAGGCAACAGCCAATATGTTGGTAGTACACTGCATATTGGCCACTGATAGTAACTATGCAGTGATATCAGTGGGCTACAGAAGGTATGTCACCCTGGCCATCTGTCCAATATGCATGTACATGCACACAGTGCACCTCCAGCATGTTTCCCAATGGACACCTGCACCACCTATGGTGCCTTCACATGTGACTAACAATGGACATACCATGCCTGACAACATGCTTACAACTGTTTTACAGTGCCTTAATCACTTTGTATCCATTGGCCCTTTTTCTGCCTAGCAACAAAATAAACAGCCTCTGCTAGGCTTGAATCCAGGACCATGCACACCATAGCCAAAGTGATTTACCTCTAAGCCACCTCAGATATACATAACCCTGCTGTATTCACAAACACATCATCCGACCCAGTCATTCAACAGTACAGAGACTGTATTCCAACATGTAGATGTATGTGCGTGTGAGAATATATTAATGTCTACACAAATACAAATGTATATTTATATATATATATATATATATATATATATATATATATATATATATATAAAAATGGATATATATATATATATATATATATATATATATATATATATATATATATATATATATATATAGTGTGTGTAAGCAGATATTTATACCTGTATAGGTATATACGGACATACATCTGTAGATAAGGTGGAACATAGCAGAAACATATATGTCCACATGTACCATGAATGGGGTTGACAGGTACAAACAACATACGTCATACATGAATAGGTATTCCCCCCACAGCCAAACATGTCTTCCCTGCAATACACTACCAAATGTTGCAGATCCCATAACCAGGACCTTGCACAACAAGGCCACAAGATGTTGACAGTACCCCATCCCACCTGTATGATGTCAGTAACATATCATGCAGTACAGTCAGGTTCATAATGACTCCCATTTTTCAGTCATCTGTTACCTTTGTTAGCCAGAGTCCAGTAATGTTGGCCTGTACTACAGAGATGTAGATTTCAAACAGTGGTCACAGGACTGAACCCTGAGGCACTCCACCTGTCACTTGTCTGGGGATGGCTTTGGAGATGGTTACACTTACAGTTTGGGTTCTGTCAGTAAGCCATTTGGCAAACCATCGAATGGAATAGAGCTATATGGCCGGATTAGTATGTTAATTTCTATTTTCAGACTGGTGTATGGTATTGAAGGGCTTGGTGAGGTCCACATTGGAATTGTGCACTGTCTTACCCTCTTCAACAGCTATGCAGACTGAGTCAAAGCAGGCAATCGGTTTCAGGAGGCAAGAGTGGCCCTCCATGAGCCCAATGAGTGTGGGGTCCAGTTTTTGAGGTTTGTCAATGTCTGTGTTCCAAACCTCCCTGATAATGCATTCCATGGCCATGCAGATTAGGCTCGTCAGACTGATGTGACCGTAGTTCCAGGGATCCAAGGTGGATCCCCTCTTGTGGAATGGGATAACTGCAGCTGTGTGCCACTCAGTGGGCACCAGGCCTGATGCAAGGTTAAGATTACAAATGACAGTCTGGTCCCATGGATGATGTATTCCTAGCTGTGGATAGTGTGGTTTCTGCCTGTGTGGTCATGATTACTGGCCAATGGAACTCTGTTCATATTGCCATGGTCCCTTTTGGGGGTGAGAGGGGGTCACTGTGGCACTAAACCAATCTGCCAGGATATTGGCAGAATCTGTGGGAGCAGTCTGTGTAATGCCATTCTGTCATAGCTCAGAGCACTTCTCAGCATTGCCAGTTAGATTCTGGACATAAATATAGAATGCCGTGTGGTTGTCTATGGAATCTGTGGTCATTTTAGTTACATAACCAGCTTTGGAGGATTCCATGAGGGATCTCATCATCTTACTGTGGCTGGTAAGGGAATTGCTTGCATCCTTGGAGTATCCTTTTTGCTTCAACAGTGTCTACCTTCTGTTTTATACTCTGTTAATGGCAAGAGACCACTGTTGTGGTTCCATGTGGGTGTCAGGAATCATGCACAAGTGGATGTGCTCATACAGTACCTTAGTGTAGGATTCATCAGTAGTACTGTCAGCTCCTGTCTCCATGGGTATCACAAACATTGTCACTTCTGCCTTGAGTAGCATGAAGTTGGTTTTGGAGAGTTCTTTTATTGACAACTGTGTATACATTCCGTTCACATGTTCACTTTGATTACCCTATGGTGGGATTACTGTGGTGAAACCTCAGTCTCCTGTACTGTTGTGATGGCTTAGTGGTTAGTTACTGTGACTATGATATACAGGGTCCTGGGTTCATGACCTGCAAAGGTGGGTTATTTTGGTCCGGCCAGGACAGCGGTTAATGCATACAGACTAATTGTGGCAATTTAGGTTAGTCACACTCAATACAATTCAAATGCCCTACATTGGCAATCCTGCTGATGTCAATCACTGGGGATTACACCTTTGAGGAAATGAGTACTCCAGCAATCTCTGTGGTGTGTGCTATAATAGTGTAATGCTGTAGTGTGATATAGAACTCTGGTAGGGGTTTTAGTCCCACACATGTGAGTTGGGGATGCCTTTGTGTCTGTTCCTATGCCTGTGTGGAGATTCCTATGCCTGTGTGGAGAGCACTGCATGTTTGGTTAGTCACACTCACTACAATTCATTGGCCCTACTATGGCAATCCTGCTGATATCACCCACCTAGAAATACACCTCTGGGGATACTGTAACCCAGTAGTCTCAATAGCACGTCCTGTAACTGTGTACTGCTGTAGTGTGGTAAAGTAGTTAGTTAGGTGTTCTAATCCCTGACCTGGCAACTGTGTGTGTGTGTGTGTGTGTGTGTGTGTGTGTGTGTGTATGTGGGTGGGTGTGTGTTCACCCGTCTTTCTCTGCCTGAGTAGAGAACAATGCTTTTTAGAGTAGTCACACTCCGCACAATTCACATACCAAACTTTGGCAAGGCATTCAGGATTAGGCTGCTGAAGTCACTCACATGGAAATACATGTCTGGGAACCTTGTAGCCCAGTAATATCTATAACACATGCTATAACTGCGTAATCCTGTAGTTTGATGAACTAGTTAGGTAGGAGTTCTATTCCGAGACATGGCAGGTGTGTGTGTTTGTGTGTGTTTCTCAGTCATATCCTGTGTGGAGGTGGCTATGAGTGTCTAACAACTGGACTTGTTGAGGAGTGGGTTTTGTACTTTTACTATATGGTGGCCATATTATATGTCACAATGTCCACCTGACAAGGATTACAGATTTCAATCAGCCAAGAGACTGGGTTGGCAAGCCATAACCCTACATCTGATAAAAGGCCTGGTGAACAAAGTAAGCAACCCTAATATTACCCGGAATACAGTCTGAACCCATGTCTCATACAGAAACACACTTGCCTAGAAGACTGCCACTACATTCCTAGTACCCTGCATATGCAATGATAGATAATAAGCATGGTGTGATTGCAGTGGGCTGCAGAGGGCATTGCACCCTGTCCACCAGTACAATAGGCACATGCTTGTGGACAATGCACCATCACTATGTTCCCCACTGGATGCCTGCAACATATGTGGTGTCATCAAATTTGATCTACAAAGGACATACAATGCCTTACACACATGCCCTGTATGGACAGATGCCACTGACACCAGGGAATACCTGTATCATGCTATCAGTGCAGGTGGCACTGAGCACCAGCACATTTGTAGAAGAAATGGGCAGGTATGGACCTCCCCTACAACCTTACTGCACACCCCTAGTTATCTTGCCTACTGTCTTTCCCTCTTTGTGCCCCTTTTCACCACCTTCCTGCAATAAGCGTGTCTACGTCTGTTTGCGCAGGGATAAGCGGGAGTAAGCACTTTTAAGCAGAAGTAGGCAGGTTTCAGCCTGTTTGCATGGGGATTAGCACTGCCTACACAGGTTAAGTAATCTAGAAGTTAACTGAGTGTGAGAAACTGTAACCGGCTGTTAGCACTGCTTCCCAATGTGCAAACACGCTAACTAGTAATTACATATGCTTACTACTGCTTATTTATGATTATACCTGCTTACTAGTGCCTTATTCATTATGACACTGAGACTTCACTCCAGTTCACATGTAATTGTTATTATGCAGGTTATACAGCAAACAGATGTCAAAATATGTTCATATACAGATTTCTCATGGAAAATGGTGTGTGCTGCAGTGGGATTCAAACTGGGAATGTCTGTTCGTTAAGCGGATGGACTAACCACTACACTATTGCTGTGCTGCTTCATTTGCATATATACCCATATACCCATGGATCCTAGTTCCCCAAATACCCACCCCAACACTTCACTGACTCAGCAGTCATCCATTCACAAGTTGGAAACATGGTGTATCCACACCACTACACATTGACCACTCCCTTCTCCTCTGGACCCATCGCATGGGTTGACTCACTCCAAGTATCCTCAGACATCCCAACTTTTAGTCCACAAACATTGGTGAAATGAGTGACCAATAGGACACTATTCCCAATGTTTGGGTTGTCCTACCTGGAACACACATGTCTTTATTTCAAGATTAGACTCTATACTTCATTACTTCATTACTCCAGTTAACAAGAGACTAAAATAAATTTATAACTAAGACTATATGATAATGCGCACGTTAGACATTCCTACCTGGAACACACATGTCTTTATTTCAAGATTAGACTCTATACTTCATTACTTCATTACTCCAGTTAACAAGAGACTAAAATAAATTTATAACTAAGACTATATGATAATGCGCACGTTAGACATGTAAAC